>NC_091754.1:17142601-17390101 GCF_043380555.1 Nothobranchius furzeri
TCATTTTGTCTTCAATATTAACAAAAAATATTTATTTTCTTTTAATAAGACAAACGTTGTGATTTTAAAGACGTTTTGTCCTGCTGACAGTTTTCACTGAAAGCTTCAGTCTTCCTCAGGGCGTCATCCGACTTTCTGTCGTTGTGTCACGTATGAAAAAGCATCTTTAAAACCACAATGTTGGTCTTATTATTAAAGAAAATAAGTCATTTTAACACAGTGTGAAGTTTGTGCCTAAAGTTATTTAATACAAATGTCTGAAGTTTGGAAAAGAAAAAAAAATCTTAACAGAATTATGGTTTCCAATAAACCAACTTCAATTTAGGCATTTTTATTCCTCACATAAAGCAGAAACATTGTTACTGGGCAGCTTCACAGAAACCCTTCAAATCCAATCATCCAAGTCTGGGGAGTAAAAGTGTAACCACCGCAACAAATGACTGCAAACCACATATAGCAAGCACACATTTTTGCTTTTCCAAGATACAAAAAGAAGAAAACAGCAGTAATAGTTTCAAGAAATCCCAGGAGGTGTGGAGCAGCGTGCATTAATGTGTGACAGAGAGTGTGATGCATTCTGGGGATTTCATTGTGTGCTCACGAAGAAATTAATGACATTTCCTTTACGTGGGAAAAAGTAGAGGGAAGAACAGAAATAATACGACGAGAAAGACCAGGAAACGTTACGTTTGTGTGAGTGATCGTATAACGCGCAGACACCCACACAGAAACGTCTGAACAGATGAAAGTTTGAAACTGAAAATGCTTGTGTCTTTTTAGTGGTGCCTTTCCATGTATAGTTAAGTGATGGGATCATGTAAAATGGCAACGGCTGCTGTTTGCTGCAGGGATCCACAGTTTGTGACATTAATGGAACACAATGATTGTGCGTACACGTTGTCTTTAAAAGAAGGGTTGTGCAACGAAACCCAGTTCTTAAGCCTGATTCATGCTTCTCCGTCTGCGTCAGTGCGGAGACACGCAACGCCATTATCCGTCCTTGCGTAGGGCTCCGGCAGGCACGCAAGTACGTACGGAGTCGAGCCCACTTTTTTAAACATTCGTCGAACGAGACGGATTACACAAGCTTGTGATTGGTCAGGACGCCGCTGTTGTTTACAGCGCCGCCATTGCAAAGAGAGCCGAGGATAACTAGCGGCAGACACGGAGAAGCTTGAAGAATACCTCGCGAAAAAAACTCTAAAAATATGAATGTTTAATTCCACCGTGACTGGAGGAGTGAAAAGATGCGCAGCAAGTGTTTTACTTGTGGACGGAAATGACAGGAAACGTGGATTTAGAGGTGAGGAGCGCATAAAGAGGTGGGAGAATGAGAGACAAATATGTCCGTGTTAAAAGTCTCTTATATACAAAAAACACAATATAAACACACGATCTTGGACCGATACATGACAGGATACCACAGAACAACGCTACGCCCTCTGTTGTCCTGCCGGGCAATTGCTTTGCAACACTCTCCAGGAGACGGAGAAGTGTGAGAGCAAAACGCTTCCGTCAATCCGTGCGTGTCTGTCCCTTGCGGAGCTGACGGAGAAGCATAAACCAGGCTTTACTTTTACTATTTGAATATTTGAAAATATTCTAGAAACATAAGGACTTTTAAGTTACTTTAACCGAATCATGCCAGATTCACTTTACTTCTAGATAGTAGAACAGTGAGATTTAAGTCGAGGTAAAGGGTATTTTCTGTCCTTGTGTACACAATAACACAAACGATTATCACAGGAACTTGCAGCAGGATATCTGAACGCTGCAACCTCTGCCTGTTCATTGGTAATGATAGCATGCAGCAAAGTCTCACTCTGGAGATGAAAGCAGGCGGTGTGATCATTGCATCATGTTGCCATAGTAACTGGGGTGTTACCATATCAACGCCAGGTAAATACAGGTATGAGTGAAGATCAAAGAAGACACAGCTATAAAGCTAAGTTTGGAGTAAGCAGTGAAAAACTGAATAATTTATCTAGTACAGAAGAATTTTACATCATTGAAAATTTTTGTTTAGAATTTGGGAGCTAATTATTTATGGTGTAGCAGTTCTATTGAAATTAAGTCTCCGGCAACCTACTAAATGACAGCCAACCTCATTGGCCCCATTTTCCTACAAAGCTTAGACTTACGTAATGGCAAGCTACTTTTTGAAAATACACAATTCAAAAGGTCCAAGCCCCTTTTGCTAGTTTTACCCCGAAAGCCACACCTCCAGGATAAAGGAAAGTGCAATGCTTGTTGCCAACTTGTAGTTGGCACTATTTCTGCCATGATTCCTAAAGTAGCGCATCTATTTGTAGCAATTTAGTGTGCTAGCTAATAAAGTGTGCTATTTTTATGATGAATATTCAGACAGTCTTTAACTTTCTTGGTTTATTCATAATTTCAAAATCACAGCGGCTCCACACCACCAACATTCTAGAAAAACCCAGTGATGATGGTCAAATCTTCCAAAACCCACCACCAATGTCATCCCAATCGGTCCTTCCTATTCGCTGTGAATATCAGTTCCTGACGTACACACAAGCATGTTACTGAGGCAACTGACCGACAGCTCTACCAGCTGACAGAGGATGGGCTGCGTTCACAGACAACAGGTCCGTCACCTAAACTTTTCCCAACAAGAACAGAACCTGACTCTAAACAGAACATGTTAAACAACTCTGAAACAGATTGCAACATTCCATCCATTACACTGGCTAGCATGGCTCAGGCTTCACTTCCTATTTAGCTGCTCCAAACCGAGAAGGTGTACTTCATGCTAAAAGAGGGTTTTGCACAGAGGGGCAAGAGACGATCGAAGGAATGTTTGACTAATGGTTCTGGATCCAATTATAAAGAATGTGATGTTCCCAGCGATTGGATGGGTTTTTCCAGGATTGTACATTTAAGAGGTGATTTTAAGTTATTTGATTTCTTCAGTAATGTGGCACAAAAAATCCCCAGAAGAACACCGCATACCCCAACTTTAAAACTGAACCAACAATCAGTATGATAAGTTTTTACTTTTTAAATGAGCTGAGTGAAGTTGTTCTTCAAAACAGCAACAAAGTTCCTCATTCGTGTACCTGAGAGAAGCTAAATCAGAGGTGTGTACTTCTAGACAGTAACCCCAACTGGTCTGATCAGTTCTGGTATCTATTCCCTTCAACCAGTAGCTGCTCATTTCAGCCGTATTAGCCCTGATGTGATTGGTTTTCTATAGCATTGATCTCTGACTTCCCCTGGGGGTCTTGCTGTGGAACGAAGCCTCCGCATCTCTCTCCAAATGGATGCATTTGCAGTTTCTTGTCTCACCTTTTGGCAGCCAGGTTGGTGTATTGCAGTTTTTCCTTTCATATGTATCTTACTCTGCATCCTCACATAACAACAGCTGACAAGTCTGCTTAGCATTTTCTGTCTATTCACATATGACTTGCTAGAATAAAACACTCTCTCGCAGTCTCAAGAGAGTACTTTATTTTCAAATATTCTGTTTGTTTACTAAAAAAAATTGAGGAAGAAAAGCTCTTGTAAGAGTTCGGGGCCAGGAGGTTGCTAAAAACATCATTTCAAGATTTCAGCTTTTAAGTAAAATCAAAGATCAGACTAAGACGAGCATGCGGCGCTCAAATAAACAATTTAGAAGAAGAGCTGAACCTGAAAAGGATCGCAAAGTGAATATTTGTGTTGAAATCAGTGTTCTTTGTTGACACTTAAGATTTCTGCCTGCGAGAATTTACTTTCACGCAGCAGTTTGGTTTAAAAAGGTCATAGACAACGTCTGCAACAGAGGCTAAAGGAGCACAGCAGGAGAAATAGCTGGTCTTGCTGCTGACTCAGCATACATTCCTCTGCTTCCCTTCCCATGGCAACACATTCATTCTCATCTACAGCCTTTAATATGTGATATAGACTGCTTTGTTTCATCTGACTCTTTCTGTGGCCGTTTCTGTATGTTCTGCTGCATTACAGTTGGAGTTAACTGCATGTCTGCAGGATGATCTACAACCTGGGACGTAATTTTGGGGGGGGGACGGGTGGGACATGTCCCCCCCACTTTTTCAAAAGGCAGTTTTGGTCCCCTGCACTTTTTCCGTCCAAAAACAATGTTACGCTCCATTAAATGGATTTGGTTGAGCACTAGGACCGAAACGGAAACCGGTTTACTATTAGACCCGCCCAAAAGCTAATCTATTGGCTCTGCTGATACTTGCTAACGTATTATTGGCTGTTGCTGCTGTCACTCCAAGTTGTAAACAGAACGTGCTCACGTTGTTTTGCTAGTTTGGAGCCGCTAGGGAACACCGGTACTGAGTCACATCGTCAACTAGACGCTGTGTAATATCAGAGCTCAGCTCAGCTTCCATTATATAACATTTGAACAACTGTTCATTTGTGAGTCTTTGGTAGTTAGGCACAGCCAGGAGGCAGCATGTCAAGAAAACGAAAAGTGGATATAAGAGACTTCTTTCAAAGTCAAAACGTAAGTTGGAACATGTGACACCGCTGCATTAAGCTCAGACTCACCTCCTCCTTCACACACATACTCAAAACTAACTTTTACAAACTCATCTCCTCCACATAACTGACTCCTCAGACACAATTTATTCGTATTATTATAATTATTATTATTTTTATTATTACTATTATCATCATAATTATTACTACTAGTAGTAGTAGAAGTGTAACTTCAAAACTTTTATCATTTAACTTTATTGTAAACTTATCTATTGCAATGCATATTTTCACATTAAAAAGCTCTGAAAAATGAACAGTATCATCATCGTCAACAGATTTTTTAAGCTTAATGTCAAAGATGTACACTTTTCATTAGATTTATCTTATTTTTTCCATTTATTTTTTGTGTGTTGAAATGCAACAACTGTTTAAACACTTTTAAGGGAAAAAAACATATTTAATATGTTTTTATACACTCAAATGTTAGGGTGATGATCATGTGTAAAACATTAGTTCAGCATGTCCTCTAACACAGCAAATGAACAAACGGCCAGATCTCAGGAGGGACCGTTTATGTATAAATAATTTTTATACTTTTGACTAGGCCTGGGAAAGTAACAAATTTTGCTGGACGATATTTTGTCCAACAAATTGTTGATGATAAACGATATCATTGTCAACATTATCTAGACCAAAATAACCACTAATATAATGTTAATATATCATAATAATGCAAGTACACCCTTTAAAATGCAACAAATAACCTTCATTTAACATTGAAATGTCCAGAACCAGAACTTCTAAATGAATAAAAATAACAAACAAAAATTAAATAAAAAAGGAATCTCACTCCCTGTTAGAAAATGTTGCACCAAAAACAATAAAAAAAAAGACCCAAAACAATAAATACAATGGCCTATCCATTGTCAACAGCCAAAACTGCACTTCAATAATGATAATAAATAAAAATAATAATAGAGTTGTACATTTTTTAACTTTGATATATATATATATATATATATATATATATATATATATATATATATATATATATATATATATTGAGGATGGAAAAATTATTGAGATGGGCACGTGACGTGTCAAGGGGTCTTTACATAACACCCCACACCCCAAATCCGCACAAGCCTGCTGTGTCCCCCCCACTTCTGAAATCAAAATTTCGTCCCTGTCTACAACCAACATGCATGTACACACACGCACACACACACACACACGTATGTGCAAGTGTGTTTGTACCCCACAGCTAGGAACTTAATTTACACTTTCATCACAAAACCCCAAGAGTACCTAAAGGAAACTTATGAAGAGTCTGCAGGCAACTGAAGGTAGGAAAGCGGGCACACTTGTGAGTGTGTGTGTGTGTGTGTGTGTGTGTGTGTGTGTGTGTGTGTGTGTGTGTGTGTGTGTGTGTGTGTGTGTGTGTGTGTGTGTGTGTGTGTGTGTGGCAATAAAATACTAAGTACACAGTGGAGTGCTTTTCCGTGAGACAAGAACAGACTGCACACAATGGAGACATCAGTGTGCACACATTGTAGTCATTGTAAGTGTGACTTTTTTAAGACTCAGTGTTCACAAAAATTCCAGAAATCCTGTGAATGATCCAGATTCTTTGGCATTTTTTTGCCTTTTGTGCCCTAAACAAAAAAATATGTATGTCATATGACTTTATAGCAGCTGTTTCAGTATAAAGATATCTCTGTTGTACCACTTTTAACCTCGTCATCCTTTTTGCCAGAGGAAATTTCACCCAGGGTCTTGATGCCTGTTTAATTTATCATTATCATTTAATGAATGAGTGCTTACTGCTGCTTCACCTCATCACCACTTCAGTCGATGACAGTCAACTAATGAAAGAGCTAATGATGATGTTTTTATTTGCTGGAGTGTTTTATTTCATCCCTCTCACTGGGTCACGGCTAAACTCAATATCCTCTCCGAACAACTTTCATTAAAGCCACATTTATTTACTTTTGGACAGTTACACACACACGGAATGTTTGTATGTGTGTAAGTGTGTTTAAATGTGTGATTTCAACAGAAACTGAGGAATAATTCAAGAGAAAACAAGCGTATTCATCAGTGTAAAAGCTGGACCACACAAGTACCTCATCACAGCTACTTTTCATCACTTTTAGGAAAAGGTGAACACCAATCAGATCTCTGCACAGCTGATGACACAATAATGTTGCTACATAACAAACACAGGAAGTAAGCACGACCAGTGAAAACTCTCACTGCAGCACTGGACTGAAATAGGAAGGAATTTTCCATTTTCAATTTCTCCATAATTAATTTCTTCTTCTCGTTTTTCAACTCTGTTGCATTTTATTTCTCAAGTTTCTGAAGTTAGACTCCATCACCCCCTCTTTATTCAGCCTGACGCACAGCGTTGCAACAATATTGTCCATTTATTTTATAAATCAGCTTCATGTCAGTGCAAGATAAATAAAAATATGCTCCAAAACTTCATTCGGAACAACTCTGCTGCTGCAGGTTGGAAGCAGGAAGAAATAAAGTTGTTTTGAGTCACAAACGCATGACCAACCTTGACAGGGGAGCTCCGGGTGGCCACGGGCAGCTCTCTGAGTGCTGTGCCCGGAGGAGAAGCGGATATCCCGGCTGCGTACCCCTGCAGCGAACCTCCAGCTAGAGACTGCCTGCCGCCTGCTCCTCCTCCTCCTCGCTGCGGCCGCTGCTTGATACCATCCAGGAGTCGAACCAGGAGGATGTTGGCCGGCAGGTCGTCCACTCCGCAGTCCACTAGGATGCGGCACTCCGGGCAGCGGAGCTCGTTCCGGGAGCTGACAATGTTCTCCAGGCAGCGGCGGCAGAAGGTGTGCTGGCACGGCAGCACCTTGGCCGTGGTGTCCAGGCGCTCCAGGCACACCGAACACTCCAACAGATCCAGCAGCGACGAGGAGTCGTCCATGTCGGCGGAGAGGGTGAGCATCTGGGCTTCAGTGTCCGTGCAGACGCCGCGGGGACTTCTTCTTCTTGTACCGTGGAAATGAGCTGGGAACGCAAAACATTCTGCGTGGCGAACCAGCGGGCGCGTGTCCACGGACGCCCCGCGACGGCGTCCTCCTCTTTTCCCAAACAGTTTTCCCCCGCGGTGTTCAGACTGTCCTCCGCTGTGGACCCCTCTCTCTCTCTCTGTCTCCCTCGGCGTGTTTGTGTCTCTCCGCGCGTCTCCTCCTCTCTCCAGCAGCTGTGCAGAAAGCGGTGAGGTCACGCTCTCATCATCTTCCGCGCGCCCATTACAATTGCGGAGCGCGCGCGCGCCAGAGACAACGCATCACAACCACCACATGCATGCAGCGTTCAGCTCGTTCTCCTCTCACTAAGCTACGGATGGAGGACAGCATCAGCAGCTCTGCAAACACATCAAGCTCGTTTTGTTCTCTGCATCTTTTGGGCTGCTTCACGTGCAAACTGGTGCTCGCACCTTCTTGTCCATCACCTAAACTACGTCAGCTCTCTAAATCTAGATGGAGATAACCTGCGGCTTCAGGAACTAAAGCCCGTTCTCTTCAAGTTTGCACATCTTTCTTTTAAATATTAAGTTTTGTCGAGCTTCAGCCGCACCAGAGATGAAAAAATAATGTGTCAGTTTGAGCTTACACCTGCAATGTTGTTCTTTCTGACGTGAGCAGACATCATTTTCATTACCTTAGTAACCAAGCTCATAGCTTTATTAAAAGAAAAGTGGTTTGGGGCGACACCTGGTGGTCACGTTTAGGGTTTTATTGGACTTCATCTCCACAATTACAGCCAGAGAGGAAAGCTACTTGAAAACCCTTCCTGCCTTCACCCAGAAGTGGTCAACCAATTTCATCCATTCAAAACCAACGTATATAATACTATATAATGTCAGAATTTCCCTAATCTCTCTCTTTCATTGACAATTAATGTTTATGCATCAGATATGAGTGCAATAATAGTGTAAATGCACTAAAGCATTGTGTAACATCGTGTCTACAGTTCCCCTATCGAGAAAGGGGGAATTATTGAGCCTAATTAAGCATAAATCTACATTTTGTGTGTCAACATGTAGACATTTAGGCCATAGCCAGAAGATATATCCAGTGTGGGACAATGAATGTTAGCGGAGATGAAGGAAAATGTCAGGATGTGAGTCTATGAGCTGCATCTCAAGAGAAGCTGGCTGTGCAGTGAGGCAATGACCCAAGGCCTAAAGATCATTCTAGTAAGAAAGCTTTAAGAAGAGTAAAGTTTACTGAGTCGGTCAGAGTGCTGACCCTGATGTAGGAGTCTTGTAAACAGACCAAAACCTTCCTTATGAAGAGTGCTGATTCACTGAATTAGTTAAAGGAGACCTGATATGACATTTGTCTTAAGTGCTATGATCCATACGAAGCATGTTCATGAAGTTCTCTCCAGTAAAACACTCACAGCTATTTCAGCAGCTGTATTCTAGAAAGTTCTCAACACCTTCCAGAATGAGCAGTTTCAGGGCTCTGCCACTTTAAAGAGCAAGTCACCCCCAAATCTACTTTTTTTTGCTGATAAACTTTATAAACGAGTGTCTAATCAAGCGATAGACACGTGCAGTGAATAATTAGGCACTTTAGTGCATCTTAGTTGAAATAAAATTATTCTGCCTAAAACTGTCAGGGTTGCACCATCTTCAGATAAAAACCATCAACATAAATATACTGGACGATTCATTGCCATAGGCTCCAATAACACGTTTTTGAGGCTAAATGGGAGGTGGCCACCACCGCCATTTTGACCGTGTCACAGGTTCCGTCAAGCCCAGACAATTCCACAAAAGGGAAAAGAGGTGGAGCTGAGGGTGAAGCTGTAAGGCTGGGATCAACTGACGACACCCGGTTGAACTAGCTACAAGCTAACCTGAAGCTAACCCAAAGCTAACGCAGAGGTGGGAGCTAAGCTAACGGACGTAGCAACCTAGCTACAACCGGAGTTAACTGTGCACAACACCAGAGCTTCTGAGTCAGAGATACGCCGGGCTGACCGCTGGGTAAAACCGGGTGGAACACAGAGGTCTCCGAGACCTCCACAAGCCGGCAGCCGCACAGCAGACAAGCGCCACTGTGATCTGAGATGCGCAGAGCTGCCGCTGGGGAGCACCAGGTGGAAAGGTTTCCATCCCAGAGCTCCACAAGCCGGCAGCCCGCGCAGCAGACAGAAGCCGCGATCAGACAGATCTGTGGGGAGGGGAGAAATGGGTGGAAAACAGAGGTCTCCCAAGAGCTCCACAAACTGATAGTGGGAACCCAGCTCCACCAACATGTTATATTTCAACCCATTTTCTAAAGTGCAGCATTATGTTAAATGCACTGGGTTTTACCCTATTACATTTAAATTTCATGGTTAAACAGTACATGTTAAAATCTAAGCTCAGCTCGGCAGTGACCTAAAATACATAAATATAATTTTACTTACCGAAAAAAAAATGAAGTGGAGACTCCTTGGACGCTCTATTAGTGCAATTAATGCCACAGCAAGTCATTTTGTCCAACACTTGCACAAAAAATATCCAAAAAAGAACGCACAAACACTACAACTAATGGTCTAAGTTGAGAGACTGAAAATGACCGAACAGTTTTCAGGCGAGACCGAGGCTCAGGCTGAGGCCTTTCCCTGTAGCTAGCTCTGTGGTCACGTGGGTCTGATGCTCATTAATTATACAGAATTTTAGGCTTTTAATACACTTAAACAGAAGAGTGAGAAAAAAAATCACCCCCCTCAGAGTTGTCATGAGTGTAAACTAGATCATTTAAACAAAAAACATGTTTTGGTACCAGGCTGTAAACATGGTTATTTCTGCTGTGAAATTGGTATTTTTAACATGGGAGTCAATGAGGATTTGCTCACTTCTGACACCAGCCCCTAGTGGATGAGGGTGGAACTGCAATTTATTTCACTTCCGGGTTTGACTCAATTTTAGAGCTGCATTGTGGGGGCTTGATAAAAACCTGCACAGCATTTGAATTTAAATCTGCCATCGCTATTGGCTAAGAGGTACACTTTGGTAAATGGCCTGTATTTGATATAGTGCCTTCTAGAGTCCTGGAACCCCCCAAGGTGCTTTACAACCTAATCAGTTTTCATTCGCCCATTCACACACTCATTCACACGCTGGTGATGTAGCCACACCTGCCCTTGGGCACACTGACAGACGCGAGGCTGCCGAGCACAGGCGCCACCGGTCCCTCTGACCACCACCGGCAGGTAAGGTGGGTTAAGTGTCTTTCCCAAGGACACAACAACAGCCCCTCTCAGTTTGTTAACTGAGAGGGGCTTGAACCTGCAACCTTCTGATTAGGGGGCGAGTAATGAACTCCTTTGCCACCATCGCCCACAATGATGTGTGTGTGTGTGTGTGTGTGTGTGTGCGTGTGTGTGTGTGTGTGTGTGTGTGTGTGTATTTGTTAGCGGCTCCGCCCTCTCGGTCTGCCAGGCAACAGCATTTGATGCATTTTTTCAAACATGAAGTGGGAGTGGAGTAAGACTCTGGTAGGAGGTGACTTGCTCTTTACGACAACAAGCTGAAATCCATCCCCTGAGAAGCTCCGACATCTGGATGGGGCTCAAAGTAGAGCCGCTGCCACTCCTCCAGCACCAGCTCTCTCTAGCACATGAGAGGGGGTTCTATTCTGAGTTCCCCTTGTGTGATGTCACAAACAGGGACTTTTAGAAATGGCTCATTTTAGGCACATAACTCTGAAAAACAAACACTGACAGAAAACAACTTATTAGGTTATTTTTATATTTGGAGTGTTTTTAGATAATAGAGGCAGTAGAGACCCACATGGCAGCACAACAGATACAGAAGATGAGCTTTGCATAATATGTCACCTTTAAAGCTTTTCATTTGACAATAATCGATGAGGATCAATGTAATACCCTTCAAAGTACTGGGAAGGCGACTATGTGTGTGTGTGTATGTGTGTGTGTGTGTGTGTGTGTGTGTGTGTGTGTGTGTGTAGGTGTGTGTGCGTGTGTGTGTGTGTGTAGGTGTGTGTGTGTGTGTGTGTGTGTGTGTGTGTGTATGTGTGTGTGTGTGTGTGTGTGTGTGTATGTGTGTAAGTTCTTTTTTCAATGTAGACGAAAGCCTTTATTGCTCGGCCACCTGTTCAGACCTGCTCTACTCCCACTTTAGGAAGGGGTAGGGAATAATTAAGATAAATGTCTGTGTGTGCGTGCGTGCATGTGTGTGTGTGTGTGTGTGTGCGTGTGCATGTGTGCGTGCGTGCTTGTGTGTGTGTGTGTGAGAGAGAGAGAAAGAGAGACTAAAAGAGACGCCTTCCTTATTGGGCGGTGGGCCCACTCTTCATTACCACCCACGATGAAAAGCAGAGGGTGGACTGCTGAGAAACACAATGAGAGACGTGTGTGTTGATTAGTCATTATGTGGAGTTTAGTAGACATTCTTGCAACAATTTTTTTTAGTTTATGACAAAATGTCTTCTTGCATCTATAAAAAATAACATTTTTAGAAAGAACATCCAGGAGATACTGACAAAACCATGTGCTTTGTCCTCAACTTATTGAAGACTCCAGTAATGATTATGCTTAATCACAACACAAAGTACTCAGACTGAATTGTGATTAAGTCTTTTCTTATTTTTATTAATCAAAATACCAAAAATGTCACCACAGATCAATAAAAAAAATAAATAAACAGGAAATTGGATCTTCTCCATCCACGTCCCTTTTATATGCAGAAACTTGTCATTTATTTTATATCTATTCATGTCTGGAATAATGTTGCAATGCCCGAGCCAATCAGTTACTAAAAAAACGGTGAGCTTTTGTTGTTACCATGCCCTGATTTTGAATGCCTCACTGGTGCAGCGGCCCGAAATTGCTGACAAAAAGCCTCATTCATGATGTGTGTGTTTCCTTTTTTCTGCCTCTATCGTAGCCATTCATGTCCTACGCTCAGTGTGTTTCATCTGCATAATACAGTTCTCCACAGCCAGTGATTCAGAATTAGAGTGGAGCTATGGGAAGAAGTGAACAAAAATAATTATTGGATGAAAATCCCTTCAATCCATTAAAGCGGGGTTGACTATGCTCCCTGTGGGATGGGGTGACGTTAGTGACAGACAATGGATGATGCTTAGTCTGGCCCCACGAGAGTTTTTAACTAAGACCAAGACTATTCTGGATTCTGGATTTTTCCTGGCATTTGTTTCTGTATTTCTTCCTCATAAGGCTTAGAGAGGGGCCTTTCATATCGAAACTCTGAACAAAAAAAATGAGATAATGTCCTAAACGTTTTTGGAGTTGTATTGGAAGTTAGACTGCAAAGGAAAGTGCAGAAAATAGATGCTTCTTTATGACTGCAGTGTAATTTTTTGTGAAATTCACATCCAGGGTTAATTTCCGTGTGAGTGAGTGAGTGAGTGAGTGAGTGAGTGAGTGAGTGAGTGAGAGAGAGAGTGAGTGAGTGAGTGAGTGAGTGAGTGAGAGAGAGAGAGAGAGAGAAAGAGAGAGATTTTACAACCTCCATCATCAGACTGTTTGGTCTTGTTTTCGCCTCCTAAATCTAGGCCCTGCTATCTGTGAGAATGAGAATGAATAAACATAAAAAGTAGCTAACTACCCTGGAGGCAAGAAAGTGGTTGCCATGGCAACTGTCAGGTCACCCAACCCACTGTTGTATGAAAGAAAGAAATTGACTGATGGGAGAAAAAGACTTGTACTGTTTAGTTTAAGTACCTGGATCTCTCTCTCTCTCTCTCTCTCTCTCTCTCTCTCTCTCTCTCTCTCTCTCTCTCTCTCATGTTTTGTTTTTGCAAATATGCTAAAAAAACATTCAAGTGCAGTGGAACAAACGACTTAATTTTCCTCTGCATATAAAGTCCCTGTGTTTCACATCCTTATGCAGAGTCCAACAGAATCTTTTTGCTGTCCCACTTTCCACCACAATCAATAAAAGTTTTGGTCAGCGTGTGTTTTTGTCCTGCCTGAGACACGGCTGCAATCATTCTCACAGCAGAAATCATCACTCATGTCATCTTCTCCTTATCCTCTCATCTCACCTCCTCATTTCTCTTTTTATCCTCTTTTTAATTTATTAATTTATTTTTGTCGGGAAGTTCTGGAGTAACATCAACGAGAATCTACAAGAGACGAGAGAAGACCAGAGAGAGAACTGGCTGAAAATGGGTCAGAGAAAGGAACAAAAATGGAAGCAACTGGGGGACACAGAAGACGGGGGGAAAGGGACAGAAAGGGAGACACGGAGGAAGAGTAAATAATTACAGGACTCCAGGAGTTTTCAAAGCTCTTCTTTCATCAAATTTTTTTCCTGTGTCTGGGAAAAAGGGAGAAGGGGAGGAGAGGAAGACTAAAGTCCAAGCTTTAGTCCAAATCAGACACCAGGCACCAGTCAGCTGCATCAAAGACACTCTGAAGCTAATTGATGCCTTCCGTTTCAAAGACATTTATCATCTAAATGTTTACCTGTACAGGAAGGAGAGGCTCATGTAAAGTACTTGAATGCTGTTTTTGTAAGAGAAATGTTGAGATTACTGTTTATTGGGCTGTTGTTGGGCTCCTATTATACTCCATATGAATATGACATAAACAGGTTTTATGATCTCTGTATATGTGATACAATAAAGAAAATGAGACTTAATTAGGAGTAGCTTTTATATTTTTCTTTTTTATGACCAAAGTTGTAGCTGAATCCCATGTAACTTGTAAAGACTCAAGAATCTGCAGCAAAACACATTTTTGCAGCATGTGTGCTATCTCCCTCTAGCCTGGCAAGCCAGTCTAAATATAATATATGTATATATATAAATATATATATATGTATATATATATATATATATATATATATATATATATATATATATATATATATATATATATATATATATATATGTGTGCAACTTTTTAATTTATTATTTACTTTGCAAGGCAAGAATTTGGTCCAGTAGGCTAGTCTACCTCATATTCATTTTGTAAAAACTTTCAGTTAAAACAAATTAATCTAATGTAGTTGTGCTGAAACATTTTTATTCACCTCTTTCTTTCAGTTTAGGCATCTTGTGTTCAACATTTCAAAAGACTTAACAAGAGAAAATATTTTAACAATCTGTCTTCCATTTCAGTTTTCCATTTTCCCAATCTTTCTTTCTTTCTTTCTTTCTTTCTTTCTTTCTTTCTTTCTTTCTTTCTTTCTTTCTTTCTTTCTTTCTTTCTTTCTTTCTTTCTTTCTTTCTTTCTTTCTTTCTTTCTTTCTTTCTTTCTTTCTTTCTTTCTTTCTTTCTTTCTTTCTTTCTTTCTTTCTTTCTTTCTTTATAAGCTGAGAAGCTCCAAAATTTGAGAGGGCTCGGAGAAGAACAGCTACTCCAGTGCATGTGTTCTATTCTGCTTTCTCTTTTTGTGACGTCACAAATGGGGAATTTTGGAAACCGCTTGTTTTAGGTGAATGATTCCTAAAACCAAACACTGACAGTAAATGGATGGACAGATTATTTTCACTGTTGCACTGTTTATAGAGGCAGTGAGACCCACAAGACAGCGCAAAAGGATGCTAAAGTCACCCCGGTCAGCTGATTCAGGTCTTCCACCGATCTTCAGGGTAGCTCTCCTAAACGCCCGGTCAACTGGGAATAAAACCCTCATTTTAAGGGATTATTTTTCCCAGCATGAGGTGACATTATTCTGCATGAACGAGACCTGGGTTCTTCCTGGTGAGTCAGCTGCTATGTCAGAGCTCTGTTCTTCAGACTGTCAGGTTCTGAACGAGCCCAGGCTCACTGGTCGTGGTGGTGGATTACTAACCATGTTCAGATCCTCTTTCCATCCTAAAAACTTACTGTACCGGTGACTCCAACCAGCTTTGAGTTTATGGCTTTTGAGGTGGACTTTAGTCCTCCACTGCTGTTTATTCTCTGCTACCGCCCACCTAAGTACAATTCAAACTTTTTATCGGAATTTTCTGATCTTTTAACAGACTTTCTTCCAAAATATGACCGTGGGATTATTCTTGGTGATTTTAATATACATGTTTGCTGCCCTGACAAACCTCTTGTTGGTGGCTTTTTAGACATTTTAGATTGTTTTGGTCTCCAGCAACAGGTCCAGTCGCCCACCCATTCAGGATTGCACATTTTAGACTTGGTTTTGTCATTTGGGATCTGTATCTCTGATCTGATTGTTGACTCTGCATGTATCTCTGATCATTCTCCTATTATTTTTAACATCTGTGGCTTGACACCTCCATCCACTAGGCAACATAATCAATACCTTAAAAGAATAATTTCCCCTTTCACCACCAATCTATTAGCATCTAGACTAGCTGCGACTCTATCCACTTCCCAACCTGATTCCACCTGTGTAGGAGTTGAGGAGCTGCTGACCTCTTTCAACTCTTCCTGCTCAACTGTTTTAAATGCAGTCGCTCCTCTAAAATCCAGGCATAAAAAAACTGTGGCAGACCCTTGGCTCAATGAGGAGACTCGTGCCCTAAGACGCCAGTGTAGGGTCTGCAAACGCCGGTGGCGGAAGGACAAGCTGCAAATCTCCTACCAATTATTCAAGGATTCTTTGACCCGCTATCAGAAAGCTGTCCGCACAGCTAGAAACAGATATTTTGCAAATATAATCACTAGGCATAAAAACGACTAGAAGAAACTGTACAGTGTCCTCACCTCTGTACTATCCCTTAGAGAATCTCCCTACTCTTCTCCCTCTACAGGGGCTCTTTGCAATGAGTTTCAAAACTTTTTCCTGCATAAAATCCAGGAAATTAGAACCGGTTTCTCTCACTCAGGCTGGGTTACCTGTGTAGAACCTCACTGTCCACCCTCATTCTCTTGCTTTGCGCATGTGACACTCTCTTCCCTGGTTGATCTAATCTAGGCTATGAAGCCCTCAGGCTCTCCAGAGGACAGCCTTCCTCCAAGACTGCTGCGCGATGTCCTTCCAGCGGTGGCCCCTGCTGTTTTGGATATTGTCAATTCCAGCTTCTCCTCTGGTGTGTTTCCAGCTGCTTTTAAAAATGCAGTTGTTCAGCTGCTATTAAAGAAACCAGGCCTTGACCAGTCAGACTGAGCCAATTATTGCCCCATCTCAAAACTTCCATTCATCTCAAAAGTAGTTGAGAAACTGGCTCTCACGCAGCTTACTTCTCACCTAGATGACAAAGGGCTTCTTGACCCATTCCAGTCAGGTTTTAGACGTGAATACAGCACAGAATCTGCACACATTAGGGTACTCAATGACATCTTGATTCTGACTAACTCTGGCTCCCATGTGCTGTTACTCTCACTCGACCTGACTGCAGCATTCGACACTGTAGACCTCACCATCCTTCTTCACAGACTCGAATTTTGGGTGGGTGTGACCAGTACTGCCCTCGAATGGTTTAAGTCGTACCTTAATGGTCGGTGTTTTTAGTGTTCATGTTGGAGACTGCTCTTCTCCCAGTGTCCCACTTCCATGGGGAGTACCACAGGGCTCCATCCTGGGCCCTCTCCTCTTTTCAATTTACATAATACCACTAGGTAAGATTTTAGCAAGTCTTGGGGTTAACTACCACTTTTATGCAGATGATTGCCAGATCTACCTTCAAATCAACCAACAGGACTCATTTTCTATAATGTCAGAATGCCTCTCCCAGGTCAGATCCTGGCTTTCTCAAAACTGCCTACGGTTAAATGACAGCAAATCAGATGCCATACTTTTTAGCCCCACTAACATGAATGGTGCTTTAGATGTCTCAACTCTCCCACTCAATCTCAAATCATGTGCCACTAGCCTATGTGTGAAACTGGACTCTGACCTTTCAATGTCTTCACAAGTCAACACTACTGTCAAGTCCTGCTTTTTCCAACTCCGCCGCATCACTCGTCTTACGTCAATCCTCAAACGCCCGGATCTTGAGTCAGTCATTCATGCTTTTATTACTTCACGTCTGGATTACGCAAATTCTGTCCTGATTGGGATTAATGCTTCAGCCCTAAGCAAACTGCAGAAGGTTCAAAATGCCGCGGCCAGATTTTTAACCAACACTGACAGACGCATGCACATCACACCCATCCTCGCAGATTTACACTGGCTCCCAGTCAAATTTAGGATTAACTTCAAGGTCTTGTTATATGTTTACAAGGCGTTGTACTGCCCATCCCCATCCTATCTGACGGACCTGCTGACCCCATATGTTCCCACCCGAGCCCTTCGGTCAGCAGATCATCTGCTGCTTGTTGTTCCGAAGGTTCGGTACAAATCACGGGGGGAGCGTGCCTTCTCTTATGCAGCCCCAAAACTCTGGAACCCTCTGCCCCTCCGTGTGCGTCTGGCTCCCTCTGTTAGCAGTTTCAAGTCGGCCCTGAAAACACACTTCTTTAGCATTGCCTTCCCTCTGTGACACTTTTCATGACAATCTAGCACTGGATTTGAGTTTTTAATTCCATTTTTATGATTTAGTTGCTCACTTTTGGCACCTCGCACCATCTGGTATTTTATTTCGTTTTATTTGTGCCATTTCAAATGTTTTTATCATTCGTCGCATTATTTTATTTTATAGTGCTGTTAACTGTTCTCCTATTTTATTGTTTTTAGTAGGAATTTTTATCTCCAACTATTTATGCTTTGTTCTTGTGTATTTTGCCTGTTCTTATTGTGTTTCTTGGTCAAGCCTTTTTTATGTACAGCACTTTGGTTAGCTGCCATGCTATTTTGAAATGGTTCTTTATAAATAAATATGGTGTGGTATGGTATGGTAAAGGTGAGTTTTGATAATATGTCCCTTTAAATTGGCCTGGACATTTCTTAGTAAATGTAAGAAAAACTGATGCCATTTCAGATCTTCTTTTGTCTGCCTGTAACTAAAACTTATTACAATAAAAACGCAATTAAATCACACCAAAAAGTGTGTTTTATTTAACTGTTTAATAGTTATTTATTTCCAAAACCGTGCCATCTGTCTGACACATTTCCTTTTCTTTCAATGATGCAGTGGCGCGCTTTCCAACTCTAGAGGGCACGATTGAGTCATAACCTGCGGCGTGTTAATTGCTGCTGTGACTCTCAGCCTACCTGGTGCCTTAATCAGTTTCTCTTTCAGGGCGGAGAGAGAAAAAAAAATCACAAACTCACTTATCAAGGAGGAGCCTGCAGACACACCGACATGCACCAAAGTGAGAGGAGGCTGAGACACAACGCATGCTGTGCGGAGTAAAAGCCTCTAAACGCAGCCAGTCTGACGGCGATGCTCCGCGGACGCCGAGCAGGAACCTGATTACCGACCCAGAACCGACCATTCTGCAGAACCACCGGAGAAAACAGACCCCAACGCCGCGATCACCGAGCTCCAGGTAAGAGCTCCACGTTCAGGAATGCAGGGACAGATTGCTGCATGACTTCGGGGAAATTCCTGAGCAACACTTCTCTCTTTTTTTCTTTTCTTTCAATGCCAGACAAACATGTGCGTTACTGTAACGTTACCTCACAGAAAAACGGGCATCACTTATCTGAGGTGTTTGTATCAGTGAAGGAATAACGTAAATAATTCATTCAGTTGTCAAACTATACATTAATAACTCGTTATTTAAACACCTGAGGAGCAGATCTTTAAATCTCAATGATGCAGATGTGTGTGTGCGTGGATAGAGAAACGGATTTCCATTCACAAAAAAGTGAATGTTTGAGCAGATTCCCAAAAAAAATTCTAAAATATGTGAAGAAAAATGCACATGTTGGTGCAAAGTCTTTCGCCCAATGACCTAGACTAATTTCCTCATCACTGATTTTATAGTCTAGACACCAGTAACACGTGGACAAATTGTGATTTATCACCAAAACATGGAGATCTAGATACCTTTTATTAGTAATAAAGAAAAAATAAAAGTTTGTTTAACTCTTAATTGTGATCCACAAGGTAAATTATGTGTTTGACAAGGTCTGTGGCCCTTGCACACCTTCCTAATCTATCTGCGTAATTGTTTTCTTGGTGCCGCCTGACTGTCCTGGGCCCCCGGGGGCCCCCAGGGAAAGTCCTGCCCGCAGACAGGCAGCTTAGCCCGGCTGGGGGGACGTGTCAGGTCCTGCCGCGCCTCTGAAGTCTCCTTGCTGACTTTGAACTGAAGCTGCTGGAGGAGGAAATCAATCCGACTCTATCCGCTGTCTCTCCGACTCCTCCTGCAGCCCCCGCAGCACAACCCGTCACTGCCGTCTTGAAAATCTTTCATGTTTGGAGGTAGAAAGGTAGAGAAGACAGAGAAGAAACAGGAGGGAGTACTAACTCATCTTCAAAAGACGTTAATGTGGTTTCTGGGGATTAAAGGGATGAAGGCAGAACAACTCCCAAAGCCAGGGGCCCGCAGTCCCAATCATCCAGTGCTAGACAGAAGTGAACAGATCATTTGTTTACTTACTCGCCTCGGCCACTTAAAACAAACTGGAATTCACACAATAACTCTATTTGTTTTGGAGCGGTATCACAGGAAGGAGAGGGGGTTCTTGTGTGTTTTTCTTGTGAAAGTTTGCTGCTGAGATTTATGTGAATCACAGCTGATTTTAATCCAATGCAGCGGAGACATTTATAGAGCTCAGAGGGCCTTTCTGGGTTTTTCTTAATACTACACACATCTAAGAGGAAATTTCAGCTTAACACGTCATTCAGAGGTTACTAATGGAAGTAATTTTTGACATATTCTATTGTTTCAAAGAATAATTTATTGCTTCTTTGACTGTTTGGTGGGAGCTTATGCCCACATGGCCGTACTTGCATCAGGACCATCTGCTTTATTAGCTTTATTCCTACATGGCATTGGAGTTGTTTTTATTACGTTGAGATGACTTACGATCAGTATTTTGTCATGCAATTAAGAATGATTACACTTTATAAAAGGAGAAACTTATTTTTTCCTTTGGTTAAGGTTGATTTCAGCTGTTTACGCCCCTCAGCTCTTCAGAATCAGCATGTTGGCCACCAGCTCATCACGTGTCGCTGCGGCTAATCTGTGTCCAGTTGCAAACTGAGACAAACTTCTCAGATTAGGCTGTCACTCGTAGCCTGTGTGATTTCTTGCGTAAAACAATGCAAACATCAATATTTTGGTTTTTTAAGGGAGTTTTTAGGGAGGAGCACATGCAACAAAAGCTGCAAAGCAAGGATTTCAAGCTAGTTTTCATCTTGACATGATGTTTAATTTATATTGCAGTCAAACATTATATTACAAAGTTCTCTAATTTCTATATTTGCCAGATGTTTTCTAAAATTATAGAAAATTTATGTAATAATAGAAGGAGGGGAAGTTATTCGTACTATAGTAAAAATATTCTTTATTCCCAGTCACACTTTGGTAGCTGCAGAGAGAGTTGTGCTTCCAAAAATGTTTATTATTTATAAAATGTAACTTTGATACCACTGATGATCACTGTTGCTTTGCTTTCCAAGCCAGGGGTAGACCGATACATCAGCCCGATATTTACCATTTTTTATAGATTGGCATGAGCCAATGAACCTCAAGCTGATTTAAAGTCAGGCACATCCCAGGCAGCCCTGTAATGCTGCAGGATTTCATTTAAATGTTCCTCAATAACATCTGCATAATAAATACTTAAAAAATTATTCAAAAATATATACTTTTATATTCCAGCTTTGAACATATTTAATACTCGATCAGTTAATTGTTTTGTTGGATTAAAGGAGCAATGTGTAAGAAATTTACAATGAAAGAATCCTAAAACAGTCAAATGTCTCTGTCATGTTGGAAGGAAGGTTTTACTAAAACAGATTTCCTTCTCAGGCGGGTGGGGGTGGGGTGGGGGTGGTGGTGGTGGTGGGGGGGGGGGAATCAGTTTTTCCCTTTTCAAAAAAACTAAAGTTGTTAGTTGTTACCGTTTACAATCTGAGCCTGCGAGGTTGCAGAGTCTGCACCGAGCTAACGCTGCAACACCGACTTTCGCACCAACTGGCAACAGCCATGAAACTCACAGAACAGTGAGAAAGTGAGCTTTTGTTTAGAAAAATGGACTGCAGTTCCCAGATTTGACCACAAGATGCCATTCGGACACATTGCACATTCAACTTTAAATGTCTGATTTTAACACTGAGCAGTGCACAAAATTAAGATTTAACACTTTTTAACGTCAGTGTTTCAGATGAAAAAAATCTCCATCAACTGTTGTTATTAATGACATTTTAGCACACAGATAAATGGAAAACGCCTAGAAAGCCTTGAAAATGGACCCCCCCCCCCCCCCCCCATTATCGGTATCGGCAAATAAAACCAGTCAAACTTTATTCCAACCATCTCCATTTTTAAAAATAAACTTCACGTGCTCAAAATATCTCAAAGGAAGGTATAAACATATCATAACACGTCAGGGGATTTCAGATTTTTACATTTTGCAGCTTACTCTCCACCTTTTTGTGTGCAGCTGGACTCAGGGAAAAAAGGACCTGAAATCTGTGGTCCACAAAAGCTACAGGATAGTAAATTCAGCCAATTCTAGTTGATCTTCTATGGCAGTGGTTCCCAGCCTGGCGTTTGCATCAGCTTTATCAATCGTGTGTGTTTGTGTTTAATCACTTTTCATGTGTGTATACTGGCAGGCGTTGGGGCTGTGGGGTTCTGGCTTCTCTTGGACACAGGCAAATGGTCCTCAAGGAGAAAAAGGTTGGTTACTGCTGTTCTAAGGTACCCAGCCAGCTTTGGGATTGCATTATGTTGCATGGCATAATTGTATGACGACTTGTCTGTTGTTTAAAATGGACATAAACCCTTTAGAGTTGGCTGCTATTGTGGTTAAGTGGGAATTTAATCATTGGTTGAGTTTGTTTCTTTGTGCCATTCCAGTTAAGCTTTTGGTGGCAGGTGAAACAACGCAAGGGTAAACATGTGTCCTTCTGAACATTTGCAACAACCTCGGAGTCAATGCTTAAATTCTTAAGTCTTTACCTTTTAAATGGATTAACTCGGATTTTGCCTTTGAAGTTGCTCCTTGCAGCTAAATGCATGCGTCTTAAATATGCAGAAGACTTAAATGATATCTCCCAGAGAACCTGCAGATGCCTTTCCAGAGGTGTGAAAATGCGTGTCTGTCGAACATAGGCATGAATCCGATGAATGTAAACAGGCGGGGGGACCAGTGATTTTGTTTTTCTTCAAAGTGTATCTTTCAATGAAAGCTGCCTTTTCTTAAATACACTTAAGAAAACAAAGAAAACATGATCAGTGACATCTCTTTAAGTCAGAAGTCCTGCCTTATTTGCTGATTGCTTTATTCCAGGCGTTAGCCAGCGAGAAGGAAAGGTGAATACTAATGGATTCCAGGTTGTGGATTATGCTTCCCACCTACAGTCAATGCAAAACAAACAGAGACAGACGCAGAGACAGAAGGAGAGACGTTCTGCCCCAGCTGAGCTAAAGAGGGGAACAAGGGATCGAGGAAAGGAGATGATGAAAGACAGATTACTGCCAGGCAGAGAATCAAAGTGCCTCTTGACTGACTGGAGCTGCCACTGGTGTGTGTGTGTGTGTGATACACGAGTGGGCGAGTCTGCGTAGGCATTTATATACTTTTTTGCTTCTTTTCGCGCACACTAAGAGTTTGTTTTTTTCCTAAGCTCTGAGGGAGAACCTGACGGTAAGTCTATAATTAAAGCAATCAAAAGATGAAGAGAGATGAAACAAAAAAAGTCACACACACTCAGGCGAAAACATCTTTTTCAACAAGAGCACTCAAACGATTGGAGGTGGTATTTCCGTCTTGTTCAAAAATCTTCTCGTAGAGGTGAAGGAACGAAGATTTTGTTGTTTTGTTCTATAAATTGTTGGTGATGGTTCGAGTTGCACCAGAGCATCTTCTGTGCAAATCCTGTGATTAACCGCAGCGATGCAGTCATTGAGTAAACTGATATTTAACAGGAGACAAGCCCCAGCTGTTGTTTGAGGCTGTGTCTGTCTCCGGCGTTGCAAATCTCTTTAATTAGGGGTTTATTTTCACATCAAACCTCGTGTCGCAAATTAGATGTATATATTTCCAGCTCATTTACCTCCTTGTGAGTTAACCATTGTGGCTATTTTGTTAAATGAGTTGGACTTCCTGCGGGACTGATAAATACTTTGAAACGCAGAGGAGCGCGTTGCGTAAACACACACACACATGCCTGACTCCCTTTAGGTCCTTTTCCAGTCATCGTCTTAGGGTCGCTTTGTGGCTTGACTTAGCGGAAGGAGAAGACAGTTGGTCCAGTTTGACAGACAGGCCATCCGCCGCCACCCCTCTTGCATTTACCCTCAAGCCGTGTCCAAATTATAAGCGGGGGAAGAAGCGCCGGCGGCTAATTCCTCTTCGACATCAAAAACGACAGCTAAGACACTTGAACTGTCACAGAACCGAAGCTCAGTGTAGAATATGCGACACGTTTCAGAAGTTTTGAGCATTTCGGGGGACGAGTATTGGTTACAACCCTTGCACTGACACTGCAATGACATCTTAGGTGTGTTCTTGCTGTGCGTTATTTCTAATTCTATGTTGTCGTTCTTTTTTAAAACACAGAAACGATTGTGTTACCTGTTATTGACGCTACAGTTTCGCCGACGAAACTGTAGCATCAATAACAGGTAACAAAACCGTTTCTGTGTTTTAAAAAAGAACGACAGCATGGAATCTGCAATGACATGGTGTTAAACTGAAAACAATAGTAGGACTACAATAAAAGCAGTTACACTTGATTTATCCCATCATTCTGGTGGCTGTATTTATTTCAAATACCTCCTGTCAGCGCGTGGCGGTGAATGAAGCGGATGCAAGGATCCATATGCGGGTGAGGGAAGCAGGTAAGCAGGCGCACAGGAACGATGAAAGGTTTTAATAGAGAACACGCTAACCCCCAAATTCCACTACCTCCGCTCCGCTCTGCTCCGACACGAACGCCGGAGCAAAATCGGTCCCGTTGTAGTTAATCAGAGCAATTCCACTACTGAGGCCATGCGCCGCCCTCTGTTCCGGCGTCCGGCAAAAATAGAATCGATCCTATTTTCGCCGGACGCCGGAGCACCTCCGCAGTAAATGGACAGGAATCACAACCGCCCAACAGGAAAGGGAGCAAGCACAACTTCTGTTTTTCACACTAAATCGATAAACAAAAGGCGTTTTTTGTCTCATATGCACAGGTTTAACAACTTTTAACAACTATCAATGGCGGCTGAAGTTTAAATGCACAAAAGTAAGCCATAAATACAGTTTCTACTATCAAAGTAGTCACTCTTTGTTGATCCAAACACTGCTGATCTCTCAACACAAATGATGGGCAGATTCAACAGTTCATGCCGATGCTTCTCCCACACAACGGGTGTTTGGATCTAACTTCCGCGTTTATTGCTCGGACTGTATCGCAAGATCTCGAAAATCCCGCGCATGCTTGTTTGCCCCCCTCAGGTCTCCGCACCGGAGCGGAGCCGTTGTAGAGCGGGTACCAGTAAAAATTGAGTTCGGAAGCGAGCGGCTGCGGAAGGCGGGGGCGGACCGGAGCGGAGTGGAGGTAGTGGAATTTGGGGGTAACATGGAAACAATGATCCAACAAGAGACGCAGAACTGAAGGGGTTTAAATACAAGAGGGCTGGGAGCTTGGGTGATTGGGAAACGAGAGGCAGGTGGGAGCAATTAACATGGACACGGGACTGAACAGAATGGGGAGACAGGACAGGGTGTGACACCTCCTTTTCTATATCAATCAAACGTAGAAATATGAAGACACACCTTTTTATTTTAGGAGTGAGTTGTTTACCTGAACTGGTGGTGGTTCAGATGAGACTACAGAAACCTAACAGGGGTGAAATCTATCAAGTTTGTGTTTTGTCTTCCCTTTCACAAACCCCCAGTGCATTGAAGTTTAAATACCAGTAAAAACATAGATTATCGCCCTGCTTATGATTTCACAAGTACAGCTTTATCCTTTATAACTTAATGCCGGGTGGAACTTGAATACATTTGCGGCTCATTTGTTGACCTTTTCTTTTAAAATAAGCAGTTTTGTTGCATGCACGGATTAACACGCGCATGAATACGCGGGGTTTGAAGCTTGTCAAATCGTATGACATCTGTTTGAGATCTTGTGCAGATTTGGCAGGTTGAGCCCTGGTCTGTAAAGAGATCAAGTAATTGCCGTTTTAGGGTTTTGAGCTCCCAACCAGAGCGCTGATTAACTTCGGAACTTACATGCAGCTGGAAATGATTATGTCCGCATGTGTGTGTAATAAGGCATTTGTGGCAGGTTGGACTCATATTTTGACCTGCTGAAGTAAAATGACCAACATTTTTTCTTTTACTGGAACATAAATCTCCCCGAGGATTCAGGATGAAATGAGTTAGATTACGTATTCAGCACTTGAATGGATCTGTAGCTGTGAGAGCGAGTATCTCACCAGACTGAGACTGTTGGGGATGAGTCTGAGTCAAACAATTGCAGTAAAACTAGAACATTTTAGTGGTAATTACAACGTTAGAAACATTTCTGAAAAAATTGTAAAGGACCAGGTCATGTGGGGTGTGAGCCTCAGAGATTCTTCATTAATAATACAATGTCCAATTTGTTCACAGTTTACCTTCTTTTGTTATTTGCTATTTAGTCATAAAACCTACCAGTTTTTATGCTCTTTCATGTTCCTTCATCACAGAAACTAAACTGAGAACTTTTTTCCAGATGCTTTATATTACTGTGCAAAATTTTAGAAAGTGCTCACAGTTCCAGAACCACAACAACAATGTCTCTGCGACTCCTTCCAGGAAACCCTGAAGAACAATTGAAGCCTTTTATCATAGTTATTTATCAGATTGTTGCAACTTTGGTTGAACATTGTTCTTTTTGTATTTGAAAGCCCCAATGTGTGATAAAAATGTCATCTTTAGTGCCACGCAGCCCAGAGTAGGTACTACAACTACGGTAGCCCACATACATCAAAAAAGCGATATGTTAGCAACAACATCCAGCTTTCAATTCAGCAGATACGTTATTTGGGTTTGTATGAGGAGAAGATTTCTCCAAACCAGCCAGGCTGTCGCGGAGAGAACTGGCCGTTGTTAAGAAGGAGAAGGGGAACCGCTCCAACTTCCTGCGTTTTCAAGAGAGGAGGGGAAGAGAGTCGAGGAGCAGACTGCAGAGCATTATATCTTATATGTCCCTAAACAGCCACCAGACTTCAAGATGGCGCATGACGATGGAGGGGCGACCACAACACTCAAAAAAAAAAATAAATAAAAAGATTCTTGGCCAAAGAAAACACCAGCTAGTGCTTTTATATAAGATTTAACTAAAAATTTTAAACTATTGAACAAAAATCAGATCCACTAAGTGTAAACCTAAATTAAGCTTGTTTAGTAAACCCTACCTAATCAAATCCCAATATAGGACCTTTAAAGAGTTTGCTAAGGGGGCAGCAATTCTCCAGTGTGTCATCTGCGCTTCATTTGACCAAAGGAGGAAAAAAGATTGAAACTGCTCATCAACGGGTATATTCAATTAACTCTGTAGTGCAGAAATTATGACTGCATGTTTGCAGACTTTATCTGACTTTTAACTCTGTTGTTTGAGCTGGTTTACTCTTCAAATAGTTGTAAACACTCTATCGGGGGTAAAACAAGTTTACACTGTGATTTTAACACTCCATTTTTTACTGTGTAGTAATCACCAACTAAAAATTTTATGTAAGATTTAACTAATATTTGTAGAATCGCAACTGTTGTTTATTAAAATTGTTAAACACAAGTGAAATAAATGTAAACATAAGATGTCACCTTAAAAGTGGGCCTTGTGTAAAAATTACATGGAAAATTTCTATGTATTTAAATTACATTAAGTCAACTTTTTGGCCAATCTTTTTTGTCAGTGTACAAAAAAAAAAAAAAACGGTGAAAAACGGAAACCGATTCTGTTCATTACCTTTATGGACAGAATTTCTAGGTGCAGCCAAGGTGTGGAGGGCATCCGTTTTGGTGGCCTGAGGATCAGGTCTCTGCTTTTTGCAGATGATGTGGTCCTCTTGGCTTCATCAGAACGTGATCTTCAGCTTTCGCTGGAGCGGTTCGCAGCCGAGCGTGAAGCAGCTGGGATGAGAATCAGCTCCTCTAAATCTGAGACCATGGTCTTGATTCAGAAAAGGGTAGAATGCCTTCTCCGGGTCAGGGATGAGGTCCTGCCCCAAGTGGAGGAGTTTAAGTATCTCGGGGTCTTGTTCACGAGTGAGGGAAAACTGGAGCGTGAGATCGATAGGCGGATTGGTGCTGCATCTGCAGTGATGCGGGCGTTGTACCGGTCTGTCGTGGTGAAGAGAGAGTTGAGTCAGAAGGCGAGGCTCTCGATTTACCGGTCGATCTACGTACCTACCCTCACCTATGGTCAGGAGCTTTGGGTAAAGACCAGAAGAACGAGATTGCGGATACAAGCGGCCGAAATGAGTTTTCTCCGAAGAGTGGCTGGGCTCTCTCTTAGAGATAAGGTGAGAAGCTCGGTCATTCGGGAGGGGCTCGGAGTAAACCCGCTGCTCCTCCACATCGAGAGGAGCCAGTTGAGGTGGCTTGGGCATCTGGTCAGGATGCCTCCTGGACGTGAGGTTTTCCGGGCACGTCCAACCGGGAGGAGGCCTAAAGGTAGACCCAGAACACGGTGGAGGGACTATCTCTCTCACCTGGCCAGGGAACGCCTTGGGATTGCCCCGGAGGAGCTGGCCCAAGTGGCTGGGGAGAGGGAAGTCTGGGCCTCCCGCCTTAGGCTGCTGCCCCCGCGACCCGACTCCGGATAAGCGGATGAAAATGGATGGGTGGATGGAAAAAAGGACAAGTTTGTGAATGGAAACACAGAATTTGATAGTAGTAAATATATTACATACCGTGCCTTTAAGTATGTAAGTAAACTGTATTTATTTAGCACTTATCAGACATAGAATCCCAAAGTGCTTCACGTAGATCAAAGCAGAATAAAACAAAGTCATACAATCATAATGATCTCAAAACAAAAATAAATTAACATCAGAAAAAATTAAGTCATGAATTAAAAATTTTAATAAACAGATGAAAGATTAAAAATTTGAGTTAAAAATAAGAAAACAAAAGGTTTAGGTAAAAGCAGCTTTACATAAAAGGTTTAATTCACGTTAACGGTCATTTGAAAATGGCTCCAAAGGAACAGAAAGCAAAACATAAAATGTTTTTCTTTGAATAACAGACATTTCCGTTCAGACACACCAAAACCTAAAATGATTAAAAGACCCAAACTCCTTACGCTGCTAATGGGATTGTCATCAGAAATGAAATGCTTTTCAGGAAACCACAAACCATCCTCTAACCACATTCATGCTCTGCTCCTTGGCCAGGTTCCTTGGCCACTAATTGGCCTAATACTTAAACGAGCCATCATCATTGAGTTAAATGATGACGGTGAAAAGCAGTTTCCCACGCAGCCCCTCTGTAATGACGATGATAAATAGGTAGCGAGACAGAGGGGGCGTATTTCCGAGAGCAACTGATGAACTGAAATTAATCTGAATGTAAATAATAAGGCGCCAGTTAGCAGACGAGCTACCTGCAACAAAAATAAAATAAGAGTGAGAATAAAAGTCGCTGATTAAAAAGAAAAAGCGCAATCAGAACATATGCAAAAGGTGGAAGTCTCTCACTTCCCTCCAGATGTTTGCACAACAATGGTGCTGTATCATACGTTTTCACATTAAACTGAGATGTGTTGAATGTAAATAAAAGAAATGGGCTAAAATCCCAACAGCTGTCTCTTATTGCTTTATGCATTCAAGTGAAGTTGCCACTTAATGTAGTTGCTGCAGGTTTACAGCGAACTTCAAATGTGTGGCAGGGGGATTTTTGGGTGATATTTACTGTCCCACGCTCAAAAAAAGGGTCCTGATGGTGTTTAATCTGGTGGAAAAACAGCCGTCACCTGCCTTAGTAGCATAAACATCATATCTCACCTTAAATGTGTGTGTATTTGTGATGAGAGAAAAGCACATCTTCCTCTCTTTCTCATGTGGCCTTCCATACTGAGAGCAATCGAACTAAACCAAATGGAAAACAGGCGTGAAGCTAATGAAGAGGAGGAGGTTCCAGAAACTCCTCAGATTCTGTTTAGTCCAGAAATTGCAACAAAATATAAAACAGTCATAGAAGTGAAACCACTGACGGTGCCAGGGACAGCTCGGCACGTTTGTTAGTCTCTGCTGGTGCTATTTAAAAATGACATACACAAACCTGTTGACACGACTAAAGACAGACAGGTTATTTATCAGGGATTATACAATCGTTAGAAGATTAATACCCTGGGGAGCCTAAAGACTCAGAGCTGACTTTCATCTTAGACCTGCCTCAACAGAGAGAGCTGGGGTTAGAGACACAGGGTTGAAAGAGGTACAGCAGACTCTTAGAAGACACCGAGAGTCTTCAAATGTAACCGTAGTGCTACGTGTGTGTATGTGTGTGTGTGTGTGTGTGTGTGTGTGTGTGTGTGTGCACCACTTTAACCCCTTAATGATTAGCCTTGAGGGGGTCCATAGCCATTTGGCAGCTCTTCATTTCCTGATTTTGAAAAAAAAAGCTCCATCTAGCTTTTTATCTCCTCATCACACACACACACACACACACACACACACACACACACACACACACACACACACACACACACACACACACACACACACACACACTACCGGTTGTGGTCTGACCACAGGGTTTAGCGCAATTAAGCTTACTTTGCCCCTCAGAAGTGAATGCTGTGTTAATGTGTGTGTGTGTGTGTGTGTGTGTGTGTGTGTGTGTGTGTGTGTGTGTGTGTGTGTGTGTGTAGATATTGTAATTAACAAAGATCAAACCCTTAAAGTTGGAGAATTAGCCATCACTGAAGATCTAAAGTATGCGACACGGAAGAGTGAAATCCAGCGTTTGGAGCCAGGCAGACAGATTTTGATCTCAGATTGTAGATAATTGCAACGTCCTCCCTGTTTTTTAGTCTCCAACACACACACACGCACACACACACACACACACACACACACACACACACACACACACACACACACACACACACACACACACACACACACACACGCACGCACGCACACACACACACACACACACACACACACACACACACACACACACACACACACACACACACACATACACACACACACACACACACACACACACACACACACACACACACACACACACACGCACACACACGCACACACGCACACACACACACACACGTTTAATGGAGTTAAAGTTAATCCGTTAACGTGAACTGATTCGACTTGAGGGTTTGTTACTGAAAACAGTCACGCTTTAAACCCACGTGTCAGCATGCCTGTTCCTGCGTTTAGAAAATGGATTCATACCGAAACGTTTTGTGAAGGTGAAGAAAAAAATAAATAAAATTTTTGATGATGAGTCCCAGAACTGGTGTTCACACTTTGCTGCTGTGATTCCAAAATACGGACAGAAGGGTATCCCAGAGGAACCGGAACGGAGTTGGATTATGCAGATATAATCTACCAAAATAAAACACTTTACATGATGAAGTCGCTTGAGCTCTAATAGTTAGTGCTGTTTTATTTTACGTTGCCCTTTCAGGACACGCCACCGTAACATGTTTCAGTGTTAGTCCCGGCTTTCATTAACTGCAAGATGTAAACGTCATTGGTTACTTGTTATTTTTAAATGTAAACATTTTGAATTAGCATGTACTTAAAAATGTACTTAGTGCCATTTAGGTGGAACTATAATTTACGGTTGAACCACCAGATTTCTTTCTATGGAACTCATTGCCCATTGGAGTTCGGCAGGCTCCATCTCTGGCGGTTTGTAAATCTCGTTTAAAGACCCACTTTTACACTTTGGCTTTTAGACAGTGACTCGTTTTAGTGTTTTATTGTATCATTGTTTTAATGTTTTATCTGCCTTTGATTGAGATTTTTATCCTTTGTTTTAGCTCCTTGTAATGGTTGTGTTTTTGTTTTAGCCTGTGCAGCACTTTGGGCAGCTCCCATGCTGCATTTTAAATGTGCTATATAAACAAACTATGCTATGCTATGCTATGCTATGCTTTCGTTATTCCTTGTTTTTGAAAGGTAATCAGGAAATTTGCTTTTTGCATCAATCCTCCAATAAACTGGAACAATATTCCTGTTTGTATTTGCACAATTATTTCCGGTAGAGTATTGACCGTGTGCATCTTTTGAACATTTGTCACATCTTTTTTTAAGTTAGTCAGTGCACTATTTCTATTTGTCATTTGTAGAAATGGTCTTTAGATGGCACATTTTCAAAGCAGTCCAGGGATTTCTAACAAATTTTGTGACACAAACCAGGCATTTATTCAACTACAGAGCTGAAAATGCACTTTTACCCTGTGAGTTCATATAATAATTACATGTAGTCAAACTTTAAAACAGGCCTTGAGTGTTTTTCTCCTCGAATTTGTTGCAGAAATGACCCCAAATTACTTTTAATTGTCAGTCTAATATGACAGCTGAGGATTGGCCGTATTGAAGCGGAGATCAGTCAGCTGTGAAATGTGCTCACAGCTCTGAGTCAGGATTGTGCCACGGGCTGTTCTTTATTTGTTTATTGGCGATGACGTGATGCTAGCGAGCCACTGAATGCATGTGGGCCACACACGTCTACGGCGTTCCCGCTGGCAGCTTTGGTTCATGACGTCGCTGATAAGTGACGTTTTACAACAAGACGCTGAAAGTTTGTAAGGATTTAGATGCAGGAGTGTTTATTCCTATTCCTCTGCTCTCCCAGGAAGAAGACGCAGCAATGTCAGAGAGAAGAGGTCAGAAGTTCATCTTCCTGTCGTCGTTATTGGTAGGTTGTTTATAAAAATACTCGAGTTTATTTCCAATAACCCCGCCTCCTCGCTTTCATCCGGCCTCACTCAGCACCCTCTTCTTTTCTTACTTTGATCTTTATCTGGATCCTGTGGTCTGCTGTTTACTTCCTCCTTACACGCTCTCATGTCTGGGCCTTCCTGTTGCTGCTGCTTGATAAAAGCATGTTGGTCCAGCGCTAAAGATCACAGCCACAGTCGATTCCACAGGCGGCGTGCATCATCCAGACTCTGCAGAAGCCATTTGTGCAACTTCTCCACGCTTGTACCAATGAGTCAAACTTGAAGTTTTGCACAGAGCAGATATGTTTATAATCTAAGATTTCCTGCTTGTTTTGATGTACAAACTTGTTGGCAGGGTTTACCAAAAGGCCCCTGCGCTTCCCTGCCTGCTTTTCTTTGTGATCTCTTCATATTACAGGCTAAGACTGTACTAAGAAGTTGGATTACCTTGTAAACTGTAAACTACAAGATGTGCTACGCTCATGCTGAAAAGAAAAATCCTTCTTCCGGTGGCCTGATTGATTAATTTTTTTCAAAATATTGCGACACAGCTGATTTTGTAGAATGATACGATGGGAGGTAGGTTTTCCAGCTGTTTATGAGTGTGAGGATGAAAATTAGACAGAAAACAAACAATATGTTGACACCTTTTGGCTACAGCTGCTTAATTTCTAATGTGACCTCCTAATATGCACCCTCCCCCCCCCCACACACACACACCTTTTACCTTTTAACCTTTTAGTAAGACAAATAAAAACTACCAACCAGTTTAAAAGTATTAAGTGTAAAGGTAATTTTTCTGAATGAAACCAGCTTTTCTTTATGAAAGAAGGTGCTCAAGTACCTTGCACTGAACATTGCATGAAGAGAAAAAAGAATGTCATCATGCATAAACCAATGATCTACCCCAGACATGTGATGGAAATCGTGTTTATAGCATTTCACAGTTTGGTCTGGGAAGAAATTGAGAGCAAAAAGAACATTTGGGCTTTAAATACCTGCAGTTGTCCATATTATATTATAAAAAAAGTTTTATTTCTTCTTTCAGTGTTTTATTTTGCACCAGCAATGTTGCAAATAATAATAATAATAATAATAATAATAATAATAATAATAACAGAACAAGATCATACTCATCAGTGGCTACGCAGTGCAGGACTGAAGGCAGAAACTGAAGGATTGTTGATAGCAGCACAAGACCAGAGCCTGTCAACGAGATCATACCACCACAAGATCATTAAAGATGGAACAGACCCCATGTGTAGAATGTGCAGCCAATATGAAGAAACCATTGACCACATTCTCTCAGGCTGCCCCACTCTAGCCAGAACTGAGTACATCCACAGACACGACAGGGCAGCAAGCTATAGCCACTGGAAGATCTGCAAACATTTCCATCTACCAGCTGCAGATAAGTGGTATGAACACCAACCACCAACAGTGACTGAAAACAACAACATCACAGTGTTGTGGGACATGCCAATCGACACATACAGAAATCATGGTCAACAGACCAGACATAATCATCAAAAACAAAGAAGAGAAGACCTGCCTCATGATTGATATGACCATCCCATCTGAACAAAATGTCACCACCAAGGAGCTTGAAGGACCTGGAAATAGAAGTCACAAGAATGTGGGGGATGAAGACAACAACAATACCCGTCGTAGTGGGAGCACTTGGCCTCATCAAGGAGGGACTGGAAAAGAGAACAAAACAGATTCCTGGAAACCCAACTGTCCAAGAAATCCAGAAGATTGTTCTTCTCACATCATCATCAGGACGCTTTCCATAAACTAACCCTGAAACTGCCTTAGAAGCATGGATCGATTCTGGCACTTCAGTGAAAACATACAAATATACAAAAAATGTATAATAATAATAATAATAATAATAATAATAATAACGCACAAAAACATAAAAGCTGAAATATGCATCAGTGTCAGTCTCCATTCTTGTGCACTGTGAAAACAACAGGTGTAAGAAATATGAACTCATATTTGTTCTTTGAAAGACATTTTAGTTGAAATTGTTGTCTGCACATCAGATTATTATACTTTTCTAATAATAAATTGTAAGGTGGAGGGGCGATGGATTGTGGAGCATGTGCAGTTCCCACTCTCACCACTAGATGCCACAAAATCTCACTGTGTAAATACAGCCCAACTGTTTGTTGGACTGTATTTACACCAACTGTTCATCAGGCACGTAAACTAAGGGTCAGTCCGTGTTCACTCTGGTTTATATTATTATCAGATTATCTGGCCAGAGAAGAATGCTGCTCATGTGCATTAATGAACACTTGTTCAAACAGAGCTCTGCGTCTGTCGATGCTTATGGAGAACAGGAAAGAAGCAGGGAGATATTATTAAAACAACACAGAAAGATGGAGAAACTTAGTCATGCACTCATTTGTTTTTGCTCTGTCATGTTCTGGACAGCAGATGATTGTTAAAAGTCAGTTAGCTTGTTTGGAAAAGGACAAAGAATGCTGGAAAAGCTACAAATACCAGCTGCTAGTTATTACATTAGACCACAATGACACAGTGCGCAAACTCACACACCCTGACATGTACACATGCACACACACATATGCATGCATGCACGCACGCACACGCGTGCATGCATTCACGCACACATGCACATTCATGTTTCCATCACTGTAGGGGATGAAACATTAATTTCACTTTTCTCAAATGCACCCAAAACCACAACTCGACTACATTTAATGTTACCACAACCTCAACCTCAAACCCAACTTTTTAATAAGTATTCACATAAAAATTAATGATTGTTTTTGTTTCAGAGACGTTTTGCCTCTAGAAGTGAGGTGTGTTATTTCCACCGTGTGTCTTTGTAAACACATGTTGTCTCAACAACCTCCTCGTTGCTTAGTGTGCACAAAGCTAGTGTTTGCAAATCTGAGCATCACAGGCTTCGAAACTGGTCAGTTGCCTGGTTTTACTAAACACCACCTCCATCATTCAGTACACCTAATATTGTTCTATAAAATCAGAATTAAAAACTTCATTCTTCTTGAAAGAATTCCTTGCACTTTGTGCTGCAAGCAGATAAAACTTAATAAGATATTGGATGATGGAGAGAGAACTACATATTTTAAGGGATCTGAATAATTAAATAATAAGAAATGTAAACACATAGATATGTGTAATGTGTTTGTGTATATATTTGAAAAAATCTCAAAAAAGACCAAACATGCTTTTTCTTTACGCATTCTTAGAACACATCATGTTATGACAATTGGTGACTCCCTCAAGCCCAGCTTCAGGTGGAATTTGCTCATTTTGAATTGGAAACTTCTTGCCCTGAGTCCTGTCATGCTGCAATTGCATTACATATAAGTGTTATTTAAGCAGTCGTTCCTTTGTCTCCACTCACTGAGCTCTCCACCTGTCTGTCTCTCTGTGTCCCCTCCAGGTGTGTTGTATGTTCGCTGGTGCCGAGCATTCCAGCTGTGGAGAAAATGAGTTCTTCAACCAGACCAGCAACAGCTGCCAGGCTTGTCCTCAATGCCAGCCGGGACAGGAACCACACATGGTGGGAGTAAACACATGAAGCACACACAGGAAAGCCATTCATTAAGGCCACGCTCCTGTTTGTTTTCATTTTGAATTTAAAATAGGTTTTTTTTTTCATGTGTTTATGCACCTTAAATGTATTTTAGCAAATATTTCAATTCAGGATTTGAATAAACATGACTGTTCGTGACTGCAAGAAATTGACATTTTGAACCTGGTATGTGTCAGTTATGCTCAGACCACCCACCCACACACACACCCACACACTCCCCCCCACACACAGACACCGCTGCACACTGAAGGGTGTCCTAATTCAAATGAACAATCTCTTTATGGTTTTTTGAGCCCATTGACTTCCATGTGAAGGCATGCATTATGCTGGATGATTTGCGGTAGTCACATAGTGATTTAGTGTTCATCAGTCTGTCTGCAGACAGCCAAAGTAAACACAGCACAGGTAAACGCTTCAGTGGGCACCTCAGGGTGCCCCACCCGGCTCACAGAGACAGCTGCAGTCAGGAGTGAATTATATAGTCATTAAGACACTCGTGTCTTGAATTTTACTCCTCAAGTGCCGACTTTCTAGTCCAGTCAGTGGAACAAGAAACAGGAATGGAGCTACAGGAAAAAGTTATAGTAAGAAGTAATAGTAAATCTAAAATCATCACATTGCTTTCAAACTGTAGTTCAACAGAAATATAAGAAATGAAAATAACATGGGCCACAAACTAATGTTGTGTTGAACAACACTTTGGGGAGACCACTGCAGCCAAATGATTTCTGAGACTCAGACGTCTGCACCTGCTGACAGGTGCTTTAACCCTCAGCTCATTACCGTTTTGTGTTTTTTATTTTTTTCCAACCACAATTCAAAAACTAACTTTTATTTCACGGCTCAAGAACTGTTTATTTCCCCGAGTGATCGCCACTCTGAATGCACACGTGCACCAAAAACTTCATACAAATGAACCTACTCGTAATTATGTTACTTTCGGACGCCAGCATTTCCAAAGTCCCTACAGAACACTCAAGCAATAAATGAACTCAACAAGAAAAAAATAGTAAAACAAGAAAATTGTTGAAAATGTGGGGTTTGTTTGAGGAAAAGGCGTAACATTATCATATAGCATTATTTTACCTTAATATTATTACAGTGACTTTATTGTTAATATTAATAATTTACATTAGGCTAAAGCCCTTACTGCCCCACATCAAAAAAAGCTGAAGTGGAAGTGCTTATGTCTTGGTGAGGGAGTTAAAGGGTTAAGGTGCTTTTATTTACTCTATGATTTTTCCTTTTTCATTACTCGTGTACATTTTAGGGGCTGATTCATTTTGCCGGCAGCACTTTGTTGAACAATGGCAGTAGAGCTTTCTAATTCTGGGTATTTATTTTGGTATTTTCTATTAGCTATATTTTGAATTTTTAATTATTTCGTGACTTTTGTGAATTTTGTTTTTTCTTTAATGGAAGGATATGAACAAATGTGAGGATTACTGCATAATCATGGCTAAAATCCTAATGTAAAGTTCCAGAGAGGGTTTGTTTTCATAGTGCTGTATAGCAGCTAACAATAATGTATTATACCACCATATTGGTTCATAAGTGTAATATGGCGCTTTTTGTCTGCTTTAAGATGATCAAAATTGAAATGTTTCATTAAAAAATTAGAATGCCACTCATCTGGGCTAAGCCCCGGATCCTTATCCATCTTAAATCTGCCCCTGGTGTGAAGTGAATAATGAGTCCGTCAGTGTTTTACTTCCTTTACTGCGTATGACTCGTCTTTGCTTGTCATCTAAACATCTCTGGTGCTTGTCCATAACTGGCAACAGCCATGAAACCCACGGAACACCAGTGAGAAAGTGATTTTTTTGCTTAGAAAATTGACTACAGTAACTAAATTTGACCACAGGTTGTCATTTTTACTTCGTCTGTTTATTACATATTGCACCTTTAAAGAAAAATGTACATTACATGCGTTATGTTATGGGCGACAGTGACACAGAAGTTAAGTGCTTGCCCCGTAATCGGAAAGTTACCGGTTCGAGCCCCGCTCAGTTTGTCACTGTCACTGTGTCCTTGGGCAAGACACTTAACCCCCTTTGCCTGCTGGTGGTGGTCAGAGGGACCGGTGGCGCCTGTGCGCAGCAGCCTCTCCTCTGTCAGTGCGCCCCAGGGCAGCTGTGGCTACGTCGTAGCTCATCACCACCAGGGTGTGAATGGGTGAATGACTGATTGTGTTGTAAAGTGCCTTGGGGGGTTCCAGGACACTAGAAGGCGCTATATCCAAAACAGGCCATTTACCATTATATATGTTATGTTAAAAGTAATGGTATTTTACTCAGTTTTTAGTATTTAAGAAGATGAAAAACCACCCATTTTTATTGATTTTATTATTTGTTTTACTAATTCCTCCTGAATTAATTTTTGTCATTTACATAAAATAGTCATGATTGAACTCAGGTCACAAAGAAATACAAAACACGAAATAAAAGTAAAATATGGTTTTATATTTTTCCTTAATAGCCCGAAACATGAACTGTATTTTTGTTACTTCTCTACTTTGACAGATATCATACTGACAGGATTCATTTCTGATATCTTATTCAAATCCCACACAAATAGGGAACATCTGCAGAAGGTTCTGAACAGAATGAAGCAATAGGAGGAAGACTTTGTTCCTATTTCCCTTTTTTCTCTACATGTCATGCATGTTTCTCTTTTTTGAAATGTCGATTCTATTTTTTCACATAAAGTTAAAGTCCCATAGTCATCACACACTGGTGAAATTCATCTCCCCGTTTCACCCAACCCCGTGGGGAGCGGTGAGCTGCAGCAGTGGCTGTGCTCGGGAACTTTTTGGTGGTTTTACCTCCAATCCAAGCCCTTTAAGGATGAGCGTCAAGCAGGGAGGCATTGGGTCTTTGGTATCATCCGACCGGGATTGGAACCCCGATCTCCCAGTCCCAGGATCAGACACTGAGAAGGTATATAGAACGCCCCTTCTACAATTTGTCGAGTTTTAACTTAATCAGATGATTCACTTGACTCGTAGAACAGAGAGGGTTAGTCTGCTGGAGTAATTCCTGAGCAAAACCTTCCTAAAATTAAACAAAATCACTGAGATGAGAGGCTCCTTGACACTTTCTCCTGCCTGTTTGATTCTCTGTGTGCCACAGCCTGTAATTCACATGTTCTTCTATTTTCCTGGGGTCTTTTTTTGTGCGTGAGCATGTGTTGTGACCTGCTTTTAATCCTCACATCAGAGACGTCAAAAGTACATGCCCACACACACTTAGATACATCACATAATGACAAAGGTCATTGAAGCTCCCTTTCAAAAGAAACTTCTTAAGATTCATGAGTATAAACACAGAAAAATACGTTTTTTAATCTAACGAGTGACAAAAGTGAATTTTGCACAAAAAAAAACTGTTCAGCATCAAATGCATGTTTTCATGTTGGTTTGGAATGTATTTCACTTTCCTCCTGTATTTCTTTTCCCAACTTCCCAGATGACAGCTTAAAGCAGAAATCTGGAGTCCCCCCCCTTTCAGGAATTTTGTTAGTCTAGTAGCAAAAACAGGACCAGTTTTGTGTCTTGCCAATCACAGCGCTCTACGTTTGGGCTGGGCAGGCTAAGCACCAGAGCTGCGATGGAGAAAAACTACCAAGATGGCGCCGGCTCAGGAACAACGCTCATTTAAAAAGCTTTGGCATCAATCAACTTTGGACGTTTTAGACTTGGGCCTTTCTTTGATACATGAACAGATAGAAGCCTCTTTTTTTTTGATAAAGGATGTATTTGCTTCTTCTTCTTCGATGGTGAATGGCGGACTGCCCAGTTGACTGATTGCCGTAGAAATGAATATACCACGTTGTTTATTTAGCAGTTTTGTTCTTGGGCTGGGCGACATGACCTCAAACCTATAATGCCATATCATCTGAAGCATGTGCAATAACCATATTCATTGCAATATATTTTTCCTCTGTTTATATATGTCAAAATGACATGCTTTTAAAAATCCTCATATGGCAAATATACTGCAGAACAATAAAGACGTCCAAAAAGTGTAGAATACTCCTCCTCCTCCGCCCACTCCATGCTTGCAGTCACCGCCATTCTGTTGTCCCAATGTCAGCGCAGGTGCACATCGTAGTGATGCCATGTGTTACTGCGATATCACAATAGAGCCAAAAACTCTATCATTACCCAATTTTATATTGTTTCTACCTTATGTCGTTATATTGCCCACCCCTATTTTGTACCATCCATCCATCCATGAGGCCCAGACTTGCCTCTCTTCAGCTACTTGGGCCAGCTCCTCTGGGGAAATCCTGAGGCGTTGTCAGGACAGATGAGAAACATTTAGTCCAAGGTCTTCCATTAGGTCTCCTCCCGGCTGGACGAGCCTGCAAAACCTCACCAGGGAGGCATGTAGAAGACATCCTAACAAGATGCCTGAACCGCCTCAACTGGCTCCTCCAGGGCTGACCCAAGCCTTTGTGGGGCCTTAAAGAGCAAGTCACCCCCAAATCCACTTTTTTTTTTTGCTGATAAACTATATAAATGAGTGTCTAATCTTGCTGTAGACATGTGTAGTCAATAATTTGACACTTAAGTGCATCTTATTCAAAATTTAAATGTTCTGCCTAAAACTGTCAGTGTTGAGCCCTCTTTAGGTAAAAACTCTGCACTGAATTTGAATTTAAATCTACCATCACTCTTGGTTAATAGGTACACTGTGACGTTAGGTGGTACATTATGATGTCACAATGTGGTTGTGAGCCTGTGTGTGTGTATTTGTTAGTGGCTCCACCCCCGCAGTCTGCCAGGCAACAGCATTTGTTGAAATTTTCAAACAGGAAGTGGGCGTGGAGTAAGACTCAGGTAGGCGGTGGCTTGCTCTTCAAGCAAGATTTCTTTTGGAGCCCTCCATACCAACAAGTCAACACCAGATCATTCATTCATCATTCCTTGGCTAAACTATGTGTGTAACATACCCGCTATCGTTAGCATCATTTGTAAGCAGCTTACATCATATCAGTGTCATTACGGCTTTTAATTTAATCTTTACAGGAGTAACGAACCAACTAAAATGCTCTAAATTATTTGTATTTCCCAATGCAGTGTTGCGGAAGTGTGATATAATAATTTCAATATGTGAAAGTAGCTTCAGCAAACACTGAATTTATTGTAAAAAAGTAAAGTTTACTGTTTTCTGCTCCTGAAATTAGGACTACATGTGTAGAATGTGTAATCACTACACCATAATACCAAAAGACAATATAGAAAGTAATATTTACATATTTTCCTTGTGTAATATCATTTAGTTTTCATTATTTAAAGTTATGAAAACATTTTTTCTCAAGTCATTTTGGTGATTTTTGGTGGGCCCCATGGTGGTGTGGGGGCCCCAAGCAGTCACATAATCTGTGCAAGCCTTGGGCCGGCTCTGGGCTCCTCTCGATGTGGATATATTTACCATATTTGGGATGGTTTGTGAGGCTGGAATTATGTTTGACTTTTTAGAAATCCGTAAAAATAATAGTTTCTAATTATTTTTGCTAAGCAACCCCAACCCTACCCCATTCCATAGACAATTTGAATTGAGCGTCACTTGGCATTGGCCAATAGTGTTAGACATTCGCTTACATACAGATGTCGACCACAGAGCGTTTGCAGAAGTACCTAGACTAATGCAGAGTTTTCAACATTTATGGACATGAATGAACAGCATAATGTGAGAATATTTGTAAAACAGTGTGTTTTTGCTCGTTTGGACGGCGAAAGGTGCGTGTTCACAAACGAGAGGCGTTGGTTCCAGCCGTAATCATGGAAGTAGGGAAAGTGGCTTGAGGTGCAATACATTTCTCCCCCTCTAGATGGTGTCCTCTGAGAAAAAAACCTGTGGATATTTACTAGAGGCGCTGAAAAACATCGATTCAAGTCTGAATCGAGATTCTTAATTATAAAGGTTCAGAATCGATCCCAAGAACTCAAATGTTTGGCATGTTACCGGTTTGAGATGCACTTTTGTCTGTTTTTTTATCTTTGTTAGGAAAGTTAGTTCTCCGATTACTTTTGTGGTCCCATAAATTGAGATGATTTATTTTTCAGTCTGCTGATAAGAGGGCACTTGAATGCAATTTTTTCCATACTCAGAAATTTGAGATATTCTCATATTTATTTTCTAAGTTGATAAGTGAGCACTCAGGATTACTCATGTATTTATTTTAAGTTATTGATAAATGAGGGAACACATTTTCCTTTGTAAGAAATCTGAGGCACTTTTTTAAAACAGGTCGAGGACACAAATGTTAAACTTGTTTCCACTTGAAAAGTATTTGACCGTATTACTTTCAAAGCCACTGTTAGATAACTACAGATTTGTTATATTTTACAAGGTAAGCACAAATAAATGCCTTTTGGCCAAAAGATTGCTTCTGTTTACAGTTTTAGAATCACTTTATTTGACCTTGTAAATCTGCATTTTTTTAGCATAACCAGTAAGTACAATAAAAATTTCCCATAGCTTTAACTAACTTGTACAACAAAGTAGTTAATCCTGGAACCGACACTCTTTGCAAATATTGATTCTGAATCGAATCGGCACCCCGAGAATGGGAATCAAATCAAATCGCGAGTTGCTCTAATATTCACATCCCTAATATTTACTAGAAAGCCAGTAAATTGGAAAAAAAACTATCGGTTTTCAAATGAGAGTCACCAGGAAGTTTCTAAACAGCAAAAAAAAAAAAAATTACTTTTAATAGGAACAGATTTTCAGTCGCTCTGGAAGTGGTTTGAACCCATGAACAGAAGCAGGGTCTCAGCAAGCCCACAGAGAAAGATCCAAGATGCGTTCTAACCCAAAGTGACGTGATTCTGCTCATAGCTCGCTGCACTGTTCCATTAAAAATAATCACACTAAGACTTGCAGACGTCAAACAGAAGGGCGAGGATATGGGATTTCTTTAGGAGCCATCCGACTAGCCCAAAGCTACGGGGCACAGGCGTGTTTAATAGACAGATGAAAGAGGAGGCAAAAAAAGGAAAAAGGAGTATGTTTTTGTAAATGTGAGCATGTGTAATTTTGTGTGTGGCCTGTTTCGGCCTCCCCACTGAGAGGAAGCACCATTTGAAGAAGATCGATGCGAGAAAACATAACGACGAGTCAGTCGACCTAAACACTTCCATGCATGGAAAGCTGTGCACACATATCCTTTGTGACCAATCTGATTTCTCTCCTGTCATCTCCAAAGAGTAGAGCCAGATTTTCATGAAGGACTATTTTAGAAACAGATGTGTGTGTTTTAAAGAGTGTGTGTCATCACAATGATCTGAAAAAACAAACAAACAATAAATTGACTTTTTTTTTCTAGATGAATTTGGTGTTTATTGCTAAGTAAAATCCAAGATGTCTGTATGAAATAAAGGTTTGTGTGTGTGTTCTGCAGAACTGTGGTTTCGGTGTGAAGGATGAGGACTTTGCCTGCGTGCCGTGTCCACATGGTAAATACTCTAAAGGAAGGTATGAGATCTGCAGGCGCCACAAGGACTGTGATGCCCTCTACAAAGCTACTGTTCGGGTAGCAGGGACTCCAGAACGTGATGCAGAGTGTGGACCATGTTTACCAGGGTAAATCACACTACCACCCAACATTATTGACTGCACCTAGCATTGATATATTTTTTTCAGTGCAAAAAAACTGTCTGGTTCACTGTGAGAAGGTGTTAACCACACAGTTAGATCTTTGTTCTATGTTTTTTTCAGGCTGTTTGTGTGCACTTTTCTTTTAAAGTAATGTTAATGTTGGTGTCACAGACAGTTGTGATGTCACAAACAGGGAAAGTAGAATAGAACCACCTATCGCATGCAAGAGAGAGCTGCTGATGGAGGAGCAGTGGCTCTATTCTGAGCCCCACCCAGATATTGGAGCTTCTCTGTTTATAGAAGCCTGAGTGAGGTTGGGTGGGCGTGGCCAGTTCTACCTCCTTTATTTAAATTTTTTTAATTGACAGAGCCCCTGAAATGCCTCATTCTGGAAGATACTGAACATGTCAAGAGTACAACTGCTAAGATTGCTTCATGTGAGAGGGATTTAGTGCAGAGAACTTCATAAACATGTTTCGGATTGACCATAGAGCTATTATAACTTGAGAGAATAAAGTCTTCGTGTGTCCCTCTTAAATATAACGTGAAGTTTGTTTCTATGCATTTTTGATATGTAAATAAATGTACCCTTCTCCTGTATTGTGTACTTTATATCACTGACTGCAGTATAATCCCAAAGCATGATTCATCCACCTCTGTACTTTACAGCTGAGGAGGATTTAAGTATACCTTCAAAAACATTTCATTTCAACCCAGTTTCCTGGTACTTGTGTCCAAAATGCATCAAAACGGCATCAGGTTTGCGTAAATGCTAATAATTTTTTTTTGTTTTTGTAAGCTAAAGAAACAAAGATCCTTACGTGACTTTTTCTCATCTCCTCTTCTCACAATATTTTGAATGATTGAAATCTCAAAAAGGGTCACTTCATTTCTTTTACACACTTTTAAAGAAGTCAAAGTACTAAAAGCAACGGATCTGAGTCTGAGCTCTCTTTGAATTTTCCTTGTAGTGTTTCTTGGTCAATCACCACAACATGTAGAACACAAAAACACAGAACAATTTGTGTAACGACTGCGTACCAAATCATTCATTATGGCCAGAGATTCCTGAAACTCATTTATTATTGATTTCACATTAAATGAAATGCTTGCATGAAATTTACACATATTAACCACATAAAGCTGAGACGGGTTTCCATTTGTTCAGCAGCAGAATCGTCCAGAAACAGTTCCTCGGGACTGAATTTATAGTAGCTGAGGATGCTTCCGCAAATATATATATATATATAATATACTGTATATATATACACAGTATATTATATATATATATTTGCGGAAGCGTATATATATATATATATATACACAGTATATTATATATATATATATATATATTTGCGGAAGCGTATATATATATATATATATATATATATATACAGTATATTATATATATATATATTTGCGGAAGCGTATATATATATATATATATATATATATATATATATATATATATATATATAATATACTGTATATATATATATATATATATATATATATATATATATATACAGTATATATATATATATATATATATATATATATATATATATATACAGTATATTATATATATATATATTTGCGGAAGCGTATATATATATATATATATATATATATATATATATATATATATATATATATATATATATATATATATATATATATATCGTTTTTGTTTTTGACTTCCACAAAAATAGGCCACCCTGTTTTGGAGATTTTTGCCTGTTTGTTTCATGGAAGTAAAATGTATGATAAAGTAGGTGATGAAGAATTTGTCAGGGAAACGAGAGATTTATGCTCTGAAAATATTTTAGACCCCTCCCACACCCTGAGAGATGTTCATTGATAAAACATCCACCTGTCATCATTCAGGATGATCTCTCTCCTTTGTTTCAGTTCTGGGTCTCAATTGATCGGATGTTTTTGTTTTGATTGATTTGATTCCTACATGAGGGAGTTCAGTCTGGTCATGTCTAATTGTGTGCTGTTTATGCTGCACCGTACAGTCTGTGTTCCTGTTTCCTGACAAATAAAACAGGCCTGAACAGTTTGAAATTTCAGTTTAAACCTGTAGCTGATCAGAAGAATCACAGGTAATATTTTACTAATAATTATTTTCTTCAATAATACTTACTAATCCAATGACAATAATGACATTTGCACTGAAGTTTTTATATTTTTGCTTCCATTTTGCTCTGATTACCAAATAAAATATACAGAGAATTAATACAACTTTAGATTATTCATAATAAAACAATTTTTTTTTCATTTTAATCAAATTAATTGAGATTTTAGATTTATATCAAATGTTTTGGAATAAGTCAAAAATGTTCTCAAAATCTCTTTTACAATAAAATATTTTATCAATCACTTGTTTAGTTGAATTTTATTTTCTGAGTGGGATTTAATATATTTGGCTGTAAATTCTCAGGTCAGTCAACACTAAACAAGTACCTGAATACATGTTTGCTATTCAAACAAACTATAAAAGTTATTTAGAATTAAAATTATTTTTATCAAAAGAGATTCAGGATGTCAAAAAGTGAATGCATCATGACAGTATGCACTAACCAGTTTAAATCTAGCTGTTCCCTTTGAGGTGAACCATTCATAATCTCACATAAAAGATGAATGTATCACTCAGTAAACTGCACTGAGAATTGACAAGGAGCTTCTGGCTTGTGTACATGAGTGCACCTACATATGCCAAATGAGATTTAAAACATGACACATAATTCTGGCATAACGATTTAAAATGCACATTTTCTACGTGCGCCGCTAACCTGCAATCATTTCCATGTGCCTAAACATATTTAATCCATCTGCATGATTCCTTCATCATTTCATTTTCTGGAAAATAATTCCCAGAGGAACTGTGCTTTGTTTATTTTCAGACAGAGTGGTTATAAAAATGATTGGTAGCCTAAAAGAATCTGGGAAACAATAGATGCAACAGTAGGAGCCGCAATAGTAGAAGCAGAAGTGTCCGTTGTTCTTAAATGATTTGTTGTGTTCTACTTACACAACGTACAAAAACATTGCACAAATGGTTGCGACTTGGAGCTAGAATGATCAAATCTGATCAACGTTTCTGTCAGAAACCTCTTTGGACTTTGTCCGAGGGTTGAAATCTAAGATTAAATGTAACACAAGATGATATCTGATGGGTGCATTTCAAGAACAGATTCTCCAACATCTCTTTGGATTCGATGCGGTTCGGGTCATGCCTGACCTGAACCAGCATGAAATACAAAGTTTGACAATAATCTCCAGACAAGTGTGGTGATGTGGTGAAGAATGAGGAAAAAAGCATTAAAGAAATGTGCAAAAATAACAGCAAGAAGGTGAAAACTAAAGCTGAAAACCCTCAAAACTATCAGAATCACAATAAGTGATGTATTCATTAGTTCTGCATTCTAAACTCATAAAATATTTAACATAGAAACTATTCTATTTCTGTTGCTTCATCAAGTCTGATCTGCTTGCTGGGTTTTACTGAGCAAGAATGCGTGGCTTAACCTTCTGCTCGCCTGCAGGCTGTAGCTGTTCTGTTGCAGGTCTCATATACGCTCCTGGTGTCCTCCAGCCTTCAGAACCTTTTCCCTTTTTTCTCCATTTTAAATGCAGTTTATGACTTTGGGCGAAATTTGTACCAAGCTCTGCTTGCTGCCTTCAGGGCATCAATTATGCACTTTTGCATAGGAAGTCAAACTTTTAACCTCAGCTGCTCATATGTATGCACTGAATAAGTGTTGGGAGGTCACAAACACACTCCCAACACCTGCTGTCATAACTTTCAGGTGCAAAAATGTTTTTTTTTTTTCTGTGTACATTTTTGCATTTTTTATTACAGCAGTTTATATTATAACGTAAAATCCTCCTTGGAGTGTGTTTTGGCACGACGCTGGAGATGTGATATTTATCACAATACGGGGGAGACGATACGATATATTGCAATATTAAAAAGCCAGATGATATTTGCATTTTTAAGACTGAATTTAACTAGAAAACTGATGCCACCTGGCAGTCAGAGTTTAAATTGCAGCACACAAAAGAAATGCAGTAAATGTTTGCACTTTAATTCTGGTTTTAAATATTGATTCAGTATCATAACACACAATTATCAATAGGTTTTTACATCCCGACAATCCACACTGTTCAACAGTCTAACCAGTTGTATTTTTATGTTGTGTAGGTATTACATGCTGGAGACCAAACCCAGGAACCTGTATGGAATGGTTTGCCACTCCTGTCAAAATGCCCCACGCAACACCAAAGAATGTAAGACCTGGTTTTGTTTTCACATCATCTTTTCTCTTACTTTGCTTTTATGCAACATATTTTTTCCAACCATTCATTTTGACACCAACCATCACATCCCGACATCTCTCACAAGATTAGAAGCTGCTGAAAGGTTTCATGCCTAAAAATCAAAGGAAATAAAAGTTGACAGGTTTTGCAGAAACAGATGCTGGGAGCCTGGATTTAGTTTGAGGAAACAGTTGAAGGTCAGAGGTTGTGCTGAAGCCTCCCAAACCCTCTGATCACCGTTCTCTCTGTGAGGAGGATCAGTGATGTAAAGAAGTAGTTTGCACACACATCGGTGCCTCCTTCTTGGCTCACGGCCTCCCTAGCTCCTTGCTGCTCATCGATAACATCGCGGCCCCACTAACCACCACGCACACCCGAGAGCATGCGTCAATCTGAGCATGCACGAGTGTCGCTCAAAATTTCTTTACGCTCGCAGGACACCAAGAATGTGCTTGAAACGTGATTTTTGAATGGATCTGCAGATGCATCTCAAATTTCCAGTGGCAGTTTCTGACGACGTGTTCATCTCACATTTGCTGTGATCGTACAAAAACATCACTGCCAATTATTTTTCCATTTTCCATTTGAGCTTCTAATAATTAAATAACCACAGTTTCTCATGCTGGATGTGCCGCATGTGTAAACTCGCTTAAACGTGATCTAATCTAATGTTGTGTCTTCAGGTATTAAAAAAATTACAAAGTCAAACATGCTGTAGGTTCAAATCCCATGCCTTGGAGCTGTGAAGATATTGATAATAACATGTTTTGAAGGTTTTTACTTTGACAAGTGCAATTTAAAGTGTACTCTTTCTCACTAGTTGAAAATTAACCATCAGATTTAATTACTCGCCCCGTAATCGGAAGGTTGCAGGTTCGAGTCCCGCTCAGTCTGTCGCTGTCGTTGTGTCCTTGGGCAAGACACTTAACCCACGTTGCCTGCTGGTGGTGGTCGGAGGGACCGGTGGCGCCAGTGCTCGGCAGCCTCGCCTCTGTCAGTGCGCCCCAGGGCAGCTGTGGCTACATCGTAGCTCATCCCCACCAGTGTGTGAATGTGTGTGTGAATGGGTAAATGACTGATTGTGTTGTAAAGCGCCTTGGGGGGTTCCAGGACTCTAGAAGGTGCTATATCAAATACAGACCATTTACCATTTTACCACTCATTGCAATAAAGCTCCAATACAGAGGTTTTGCCCCTTTCAATAATTATGTATTATATTTTTAGAAATCTGTAAAAGTTATGTGGGCAATATGTCAATATATGTGTATATATATATATACATATATATATATATATATATATATATATATATATATATATATATATATATATATATATATATATATATATATATAAAGACCAAGTTCACTCATTTTTTTCAACACATTTGCAGTGCTCTCTTGTATATAATCCTTTGAGGGAGAAGCTCTGGTGCTCCTGTTTCAGGAACTAGAAGTGAGCCAGAACAGAGGGGAGCACAGCACGGGGCAGGATTTGGAGTCGTATCTCCTGATAATCGGACATCTTGCCTCCGATTTGCTAACAGCAACACAACTCTACCACTGACTCCATTTGTTTTGTAAGGCTGATGTTTTATCTCCACAAATAACACAAGTCTAGAGGAGTTCTGCCGTGTTGTGGAATTGCTAACGCTAACAGCTAGCTTCCACTAGCCGAGAAGTGCCCTGCTCTCTCCTGGATGCTAAATCAACAAATGCCTTTCCTGTCGTGAGCTAAGATGGGTGAGTTCAAAATTAACAATATGACTTGCAATTAAATTTTTCGAATCTAAGTGTTTCACCGTCCATTTCCTATTGGCAGCCAATGTAGGAAAAAGGGGTAGAAGACTATTTCATGTTTAGCCTACATGTTAAACTCTTAGTGATTAATCAATCCTCTTTCAAAATAACAAGTAAAGAACTGTTTATGGACTTGGCCTTTAAGGTGCATTACATTTATCCTCCTCTAGGGGTGCCATTTTACAAAAAAAAATTACCTTGATTTCTGCTTTAACTTTGCAAACGTAAAAACATTAAAAACTGACATAGGAAGAAAATGGTTTATCAATTCTTCCTCTAGAGATGAGCCTTTAAATTAAATCAAGCTAATTATTTATGTTGTCTGCTTGTGTTCCTCGTGGGTTGTTAAGATGTGACAGATGTGTTGTTAGAAAAATGAAAGCTCACCAAAATGCTCAGCTTGGTATTTCTGTCTCTCTGCGTTTCACTCTGCAGTGGGAATGATATTTATGGGGCGGTAATTGCTTAAAATCCCCTCTGAGTGTAATTAAAGAGCCCAGAAACTAATGTTATTGTTGTTGTGTCACATTTAATTAATGAGTGTGTTTTGAAAGACAAAATCCCCCAAATGCAGCCTGGGTCTGCAAGAAAGTGTGTTGTTGTACACACACACACACACACACACACACACACACACACACACACACACACACACACACACACACACACACACACACACACACACACACACACACACACACACGCCGTACATACTGTACACGTGCATAAAATACATGCCATAACTGCTTTTTAAAACAAAATAAGTGCAAGTAGGACCTGCAAAAGTCCCAAAAAAGAGCAAGTTTGATAGGATTTTGGCTCTTACTTACAAAGACGGCAGATATTCACATATAATTATCTAGTTACACACTATTTCCTCAACTTAATGTCAATTCATCAGACAAATGATTTTTTTCAAAAACACACTCTTTGTAGGTTTTCAACCCCTTTACTTCTGATAAATGTTTAAGCTGTTGAACTGCTTTTGTCTCTCCTGAACTGAAATCCTCTTAACAGGGAAATGATAACAACGTTTGCCAAACGCCAACTCTAAAAAAGGATCTAAAGCTGGGGGGGTTTATTTGCTCAGGGTGAAGGCAGGCTGACACTTGCCATGTAATCTGTAAATTACTCTGGCTCCTACCTAGCTATGTGTGTGATAATTAAAATTTTGGCGGGTATGAGAAAGATGGATGATTAGCATGTTTGTGCTTGCGCCGATGCTACTCTTTGGCAGGTTGCTTTATGGACCTGTAGGCACCGCTCCGGTTCCACATTGTCCTTCTGATCCCTACTGACCTTTTTCACAGCTGTACACCCAATCCTCCCTTTAGTTTCTGCTCCTTTTGTTTAGACCTCTAAGTACCTTGATCGGCCAGCAGGTTTGTCATTTTGCCGAGTGTTCAGCTTGATTAAGAGATTAAACCACAAGACGCTAAACAGAATTCCATTTCAGACTCACGTCCTCATCCGGAGAAGCGTAAACACATACCCGGAGTTGATGTCTGCAGCCACAGGGTGCTGGTTTGTGTGAGTGTGTTTGTGTGTATATGTGGTGACACGAGGCCCTGAGACCAAGGAAAGACGGCGAGGCACATGCCAAAGAGGTCTCTAGTATATCAACTCAATGAAAGACTGATTAAAAGATGTGATTTATGTGCTGCCGGGAGTTTACAGCTCCATTAGGCAAGAGGAAATTGAGTTGATGAAAAATCCAGAGGTGGAGGACTGGAAGCAATAGATAGATAGATGGAGGCAGACTGCTTTCCGCCATCCCGTTCAGTGGGAGAGAGTCAGACTTTAACTGCTGTCGGAGCTGAACTTTTGCTTTTCCAAAAGGTTTTTGCTTGAGATATGTTGTCGTGCAGCAGCATTCGGAAAACAAATGCAAACATACCATCCTTGATGGGTGCTGGCACATGAAGCTTGCCTCTAAATATTCACAAAAAAGCCAAATCCAGACATCATAAGACATAAATAAACTGATTGTTTTTGCTTTTCATTCATTTTAGTTTTATTGCTTCAAAACCCATTTTTTCTTGGTCAGTAATGATGATGCCTGGTTCACTAGGGACGGACATAGCAAGACTTTTATAGAGCCCGCAGTTCTGTCAATGCTGCATCAACACATCTGTACAAAACAATCTCACAGCTTCACAGTTTTGTTGTATAATCCTTGTAAATCATTACATTTTCCATGAAGACAATTTACCAGAACAAGCTGCTTAAAGAGCGGGTTGACTTGGAAGCCATTTTTTTACTTCCGAGTTTAACATGCAGGCTAAACATGAAAATTGCTGTCCACTCCTATGTCCTCCATTAGCTTCTGAGAGAAAACAGACGGTGAAACTCTCATTTCAGAAAAGTCTCACAGATCTATGTCACACTGTCACGCAACATTCATGGACTGACCCCATCTGGCTCACAACAGAGGAGGCCGTCGTTGGTTTAGTGTCCAGGAAACGGCAAAGAACGTCTCGATTAGTAGAAGCTAGCATTAGCAACTCCACCACACAGCAGAACGCCTCCAGGCTTGTGGTATTTGTGGGGATAAAACATCAACATTACAAAGAAAATGGTCAGTGTAACCCCGGCTTTCCACAGGAGCCGTCAGCTGCGCGAGTCGGCCGCGTCTCAGGAGCAGCACGTTGCGGCCTTTACGCGCCGGTTCTATTTTCTACGCGCGACGCCTCTGAAACGGGTCAAGTTCGACATTTTTGGGGAAGGAAAGACGGGAAGTCGGACGCGGAAATGGAGAGAAGCTACAGAGATTTTCAGAATAAAGAAACGTACTGCCTTCCGGTTGCTTTACTTTTAAGAAAGGTTACTAACTGTGCGGCCCCGTGAGAAGTTATCACCTAGCTAGTGGTCTACTTTGTTTTTCAGGTCCGCATTGGCGATTATAAAACGGACAGAACATAAAACACAAACCATGTTGTAGTTTTCTCCTGCTTGTTGTTGTGTTTACTGACGAAGTCACTCGTGTGACTTCGTGCTCGGTCGGTGACAGCTGCCCCCCTGCTGCTTCGCATCTCGTGGGAAGGGCCAAGCAGCAGCTTACGCGAGCAAGACGTGCTGCTGCAGTAACGTGCTGCTGACGGCTCCTGTGGAAAGCAGGGGTTAGAGTCAGGTTGCTGTTAGCCAATCATCCATCTAACTTCTACGTCCTCCTCCGCTTGGCATTCCCTGAAAGTGTTTGAGTTAGGCCTTCATTTATGTTGATTTTAATTCCCTGCTTTCATTGGTCTCTTTACCTCTTGTTTTACCCATTTGTTTTCTACTTTAATGTTTTTACCTTTTTCTCTCTTCAGTGCCTTGGGCTTCCTGACAGGGTCGCGGAAGGCGCTTTATAAATAAAGCTTTGATTGATTGATTGATTGATTGAGTGGTCCTGAAACAGGAGCATCTGAGCTTTTATTCCACAGAGTACACCTCACAAGGCATTCATTCCTACTAGAGACCTCTGCAAATGTATTAAAAATATGAGTAAACTGGGCTCATCTTACAGTAACACTCAGCAGCTAAACAGAACCGGATCATTTAACCGATTCACCAGCAGATAATGAACTGGAAGCACATCATGTTTATGTATTTGGTTAGTGTTTTTGCACATATATGAATCAATGTTTGTGTTTTACAGGCATGCAACCCAACAAGTCTAAATTAAAACCTCTAATTAATGCTGGCAGCACCACAGTTTTCCCTCATCTAAATAAAGGTAGGAACAAAATGACTATTTAATAACATGCCTGTTATTCTGTTTTTTGTCACCCACAAACCTACTCACATTCACTTTCTATTTCATGTCATCCACTGCTCAGAAGCTCCAGGACAGGGTCACCTAGCAACAGCACTCATTATTGCCATGTCAACCATCTTCATCATGGCCATCGCCATCGTTCTCATCATAATGTTTTACATCCTGAAGGCCAAGCCGAACAGCCAAGGTGAGGCCCACTCAAACACACACAGACTATCACATTAAAGGCTGGATTTGCTAATTCTTACAAAGTTTTGTGTGCTTGTGTTTTTTTCTGCAGCGTGTTGCTCTGGGCAAGTCGTGAAAGCAGTGGAGGCTCAGACTAACAAACACGAAGACAAAAAAGAGATCCCTGGTGAGCCAGACTCCACAAACAGACCCATGAATGAATGACAGACTCTGTTTTCAGGGTCTTTCCTGTTCTTTTCATGTCATGATCACAAATCTGTAATATTAAAAGTTTGTCTCCATGCATGGTGGTATTGTGGTAAAACCTCATCCTGCTTTTGATTCGACTCTGTCTAGTTTACATGTAACACAATCTTGTTATAGATTTGTGTACATGACTTTAACCCCACACACATTTCTGGATGCAAACTCAGGCCCATTTTCAACTTTGCACGTTCTCTTCCTGCCTTCCCCAAATCTGCATGACACGTTTGAGTCAGGTTTCTGAAAATCAGTTGCAGTAACTGAAAACAATTTTGTCCTTGTGTCTGAATACAAAGTTACCATTCCTGTTTTTTATTTATTTATTTTTTGCATTTGGGAAAAAATGTTTAGACTCTTCACTTAGAGTGTTTATGAGCATCATTATTATTTTTTTTTGGCATTAATTTCTGTTGCAGGCTGCAACTTTATGTATAATTTTAGTTTTTGTGGCTCAAAGAAGGCCTGACAGAAAAATAAGTTGAAACTTCTACTATTCTCCTATTAGCAATAAATTATATTCATTTTTAGCATTTTTATCCATGAAAAGATATAAATATTTGCTAAAATAGTAAAATGCTATGTGTTACTATACAAAAATGAACATTTATATCTTTATTTTTTTAGATAATGGTGAAATTACATCAACAATAATTAAAAGTACAGGTAAAATGACAGTACTTTTTTGTTAAGCTTTTGGAGATTGTATCCTTAGAGGGGACAATGTTGTGCATCCTTGTTTACTGCCCTGTGCATCTCTACTGCCCCTAAGAACACTCCAAGTGTTAAAAAACAAAACAAAAAAAAACATCTATTTGTTTTCTAAAGTGTTTGGTTTTAGGATTTATGTGTCTAAAAGGAGCCATTTTGAAAAGTCCCCGTTTGTGACATCACTAATGGAAAAAGTAGAGTAGATCCTCCTCTCACACACAAGAGAGAGCAGCTGCTAGAGTAGTAGTGGCTCTACTTCAAGCTCTTCTTTGATATGGGAGCTTCTTAGCTTATAGCAACCTGAGCAGATAAGGGGTGGGCGTGGCCATCTCCAGCTTGTTTTTCCATCAACCCTAGAACTATTAAATGAGTCGTAATAAGAATCGGTAAGTATTATAACAGTTTTGAATCAATAAGCTGATCATTTAAAATTAATTCCTTCATAAAGACTCACTAACTATGAAGATGCGGTTTAAAGCAATGAAGACTGTTTCTGTGCCGAACACCCTTTTGTTTTTGTGCTTTAATTATCTCCAATCAGCAAAAATAAACAGGACAACAGTCATGAACTGGTCATTAAAGTGTCTCCAGTAACTCCTCACACATGTTACTCTGTAAACTAAATACACACACGGGATCTGATGCAGCTTAAAACTGGATCTGAGGGCAAGTCAAACCAAAAAAAAGTACTACAAACACACAAAAACTAAACAGTAACAAGACACTCAACTCCATGCTTTAATGGCCAAAAAATACTCAGTAAAGCAAAGTTTAAACAGAAATCACCATGCAGTCTTTAATTATCACTAATTCTTACTTTAGTAGAGATGTGTTGATTAGGAGAAACAGTGTGAGCGCTGAGGGGTACGATACCGATCAAAGTTAGAGAATAGTTATCGCCTGATCAGCTCTGACTGAATCTCATCAAAATATTAATACAGGATCGACTTTGAATGTTTATGAATGTGCAAATTGGTGGTTTGTAGAATAATATATGTATATTAATGTGCATTGTAAAGTGTGTGTGTGTGTGTGTGTGTGTGTGTGTGTGTGTGTGTGTGTGTGTGTGTACACTGTATTCTAACAGACATGCAAAGTGATGAGTGTATCGTGATGGAATGTGAAGTTTCCAAAGCTGAAGCCATATGTTGCTTTAGGCGCCAATTCTCTTCACAATGATGCTCTGTTCAATTTCACTCCCAGACTGACTGACTAACAACTTGCATGTGGTGTGAATGAGAAAAAACACATATGGGCACTAACTAATGTAGACACACACATAACTTGAAAAACCGACCTGGTGAATATTAAATATACATATTTGGTCGTTCCTTAGACTTATGTTGTCTTACGTGAAGGAAAATGTGTGTGTAGGTGAGGGTGTGTGTGGGTGTGGTTGTGGGAGGGTGGGTGGGTGGGTGGGTGGGTGTGAGTGCACTTTGGATGACTGGTGTGGGAGAGAAGCCCATTGCTTGGAGCTCTACCGGAGCTTGCTGCCACTCACGTAGACACCGACATAATAAGGCTCTAAGATGAAAGACATAGACGCTTTAACTCTGTCACACACACACACACACACTCGTCTTAGAAATGCGATCATTAGGCTGTCTATCCCTGTCTGTAGCCATGATGACAGTCTAATTTCACATCATGCTCACAATAATTGTTTTATCCGTTAATCCAATGTGACGCTGAAACTTCAAAAGATTCCAGATTGTTTTCTACCAAATCATCCTAATTCAAGATCTGTTCTTCAGTTTTAAGATGTGAAAGTTACTCAGTGTCCATTTTTGAGTGAGATATAGTGAAAATGTGAGACTTTAGTGTTGAAGTTTATCTGTATCAAAATAATGCACCATGTTTATTTTTGGATTGTCTTGTTTTGATTAACACTTAAAGAAAGGTACAATTTGATGTTTACAGTTTCACACTGTTTAGATCTTTATTTGTGTCTCTTTGCCTTTTTCTTGCATTACAAATTAAAAATGTTCTGTCTTACAGAAAGTGCGGTCATCTTCTCCGAAAAAGAAGAGTATGATAAACTGAAAGCTCCTCCTCAGAAGGTGGTGAAAAGGTGAGAGATTTAAGCTCTACATCTGTGTTCCTGACTGATAGAAGTGAATAAATGTTTCTCTGAAGGAACGACACGACAGGGTAAAAATCACACAAGCAAGAAAACCAGCAAATACCAGACCCATGTTAGCAAACGGTTGAGCTGGTGGGATAGGATTCTTCCTGATATCCTTAGCTCAGTTCACACTGCAGGATCCCCTTTCTGATGGTCTTAAGGATGTGGATGATTATCGTAAAGGCTTTAAAGATAATCTTATCAGATAATCTTACCTTTTGTGGTGTGTTAGTGCTCTGGTCTGTTCATAACGACATCAGGACTGCTTGGATCATAAATCTGGGCTTTCAAACATGTTGGATTGTCTCCGTCTACTTTTTGGCGACAAAAGAATGTGCAATCTGTTCAGTATGATGTATTAATCAGAAAGCAAGGTGACAAAGGTGTGCAACATGCTAAAACTCTGCCATGTTTGTTTACTTTGAAGTTATTTTGTAAGATTTCCTGTCCAAGTGAAGGGTGTCCTTGAATGAAGGTGGTCTGTTTGTAGTGTGCAGTATTTTCAGAGTTGCCGTCCACCACACACTCCGGATCGAAACTGGTACATCCATGTTTTTTATCACCATGCGTGGTCTAATGGTTTGAAAATCAATTTAAACATTCTTCCATGTAAACCAGGCTTTAGTTTTGACCGCATTCAGGGATAGTTTGTTGTCATGGCACCAACTCATTAGCTGTCTGACCTGTTGTATTCAAATTGCTTCTTGTCAATGAACTCCACCATGCCATGTCACCTCCATACATGATGTGATCTATGCTAAACTGAGTGATAAGGATGTGTGTCATAAGAATGAACAGCAGTGGACTGAGCACACATCCCTGTGGGATACCTCTGCTCAGGCTGGTGATCCTGGAGGATTTGCTACTTATACTAACATAGTAGAGAGTGTTTGGTGGAAAATGTAGGATCCAGTTGCAGAGGAGATTGTTCATGCCCCATCAACCCAGCTTACCAATCAATTTCTGTGGCTCTGTCTATACTGTACAGGTTATAAAGTTCAGTGCTTACACACACCGCTTCTGAGCATTGTGTTTGAATCCTAGGTCACAAAGATTCAACACGACATATTCCTTCATAATTTACCCACAATCTTCTCATAATTAAAGCACCACAGAACAAGCCATTGCAGTAGTTGTTTTGTTGCCTTGGGCTCTATTTTGTGAATCCCGTATGTATGCACTGTGTGTGAGAGGTTGAATAAGATCAGTTGACTTTTTTTAATTAAGTAATAAAGCATTTAGCCCATTATGTGGCTTTGGAATAGGCAGAGAGGTGGGTTTGGATGGGCTTTGAGGCAACCCATTTTAGCCCTGAAGCCTAAACATGCTGAGAGTAGGACAGTGCGGGTAGTTGTCAGAGAGGATGGGGGTATTTATTCCAAGCTTCACATAAAACGCACCACCAAGTGAAAGCATGTTCTAGCAGACAACAAAAGAAAGATGGTTTGCTCACCTTTCCCTCATCATACTCCTCATCCCTCATAGGAGGACAATGGTGCATTATAGCTGCTTGTCAATGTGTGCAGAGGGAAGTGTAACTCTTGAAAATGTAGTGCTACACATAAACATACATACAGACATGTCTAAATGTTATGGTACTTGTAGCATGCATGCTTTAATTGCTACAGTTGTTCAAACAATGAAAGGGGTGTAAATCAAGAAAAACGATTTGATGAGACATGCGCACGCGCGCGCGCGCACACACACACACACACACACACACACACACACACACACACACACACACACACACACACACACACACACACACACACACACACACTCCTGGCATCAATAACAGTCAAAAGTGCAGTAATGCAGCATGCCAAAGGATGTACTAACTCACTGTACTAGTTGCCAGAGTGGGTGTTAGATGTCTGGGGGAACAATGGCATTTTGTGTGTAGGTTTGTGTTTTGGAAAAGAGTGTGTAACATAGAAAAACTTGTATTCAGTTTGAATCTCTGTCAACAAGGAGCTTTTTGCAAGAAAATCCAAAGCAGGCGGCGACATCGGTGATACAATTCTTCTACAGAATATCATGTTGTAAAATACAGGATTGTTTTCTTTCTGTCAAAGAAACAGTTAAGAAACATCATCAGACATGGCAACAAAACTGCATTCTTTTCCACACGATTTATTCGTTTTTGGAAACTGACTAATATTCTAGCCTGGCAAGCCATCCTATGTCCTAACCCTTCAAACGGTCTCTGCACACAACTGGACAGTGCTAGGACCAATCAGAGCAATGAACAATGTGACATATTCATTGCTACAGAAAATCAACAAGACAGTTCCCCATACACTGTTAAAGTAAAAGGGCCTCTATCTTCTCGTCCCAAAAGCAGTTTTTACAGGACCATAGCGTTTGCAAAACGGGATTTGCCGCGGCTCCCTGGGGAGGATAAAGGTCGTTAATAAGATCAGACCGTGGCGGTAATGTGACGCAATCGTGGCAGTTTTATAAAAGATTAGGTGATGGCGTCATAAAGGGGGTATGGGGGCGGTCTTTTGTCGTTTTGCTCCTTTGCAGCTCTGCAATGAAGCTCTGCCGTAATGATGCTAAGCCCACCCACCGACTCTCTACAAACATATGGCACTTACACACTAGCATCGGCTCTACTCCTTCTGGACTGGGCTTAGAGTGTTCTCATTTGGGTAACCTTGGATTTTCCCGCACACAACCAGATGTCTTTTCAGCCATCTTCCTGAGGTGGTCTGCCTGGAGCCAAACTGGTTCAACACACCCACTGCTGACTGATTGGCTGGCTCAAATTCATGCCTACCATTATGGAAGCATCCGATTGGCTGATAGAATCAGCCTGCAGGGGCTTCCCATATGCATGATTCATTATCATTCTGGATGCTGTTGAGTTAACAAGCCTCTGACCGAAGCCGTTTTTCTCTGTCTCTCACTGCTGCGAGGAGGCACACACACACACACACACACACACACACACACACACACACACACACACACACACACACACACACACACACACACACACACACACACACACACAAGCCCTTTTCAGACTGACATTCTGGAACATTTGTGGACAATTCAATCCGGTTTTTAACCGGAACTGTGTTTTCAGACACACCACTTTTGTACCGGAACTTGTCCTTTCGGCTGCGTTCACACAGCAGGGAAAAGTTCCAGATGTCTGACGGCGGCGGGGGGGGGGGGTGGTGGGGGGAGAGAGAATCGGACTCATGTTAAGAAGAAGAAGAAGAAGAAAATATAATTTCTATAGCGCCTCTCAAGATAAAAATCACGAGGCGCTTAAGCATAATTCTGCGCACACGAAGACGCATAAGAGACCTGGATGATGAAGCTCAATGGTTAAAGGAATCACTGAAGCGGTGTGAAGCGCTCCGTCGCGCGTCTAGACGGTACCGTAGGAGGCGAGCTGCCGTGGTTCGCCGCATGCTACAGCAGCGGGCTATATAGGTGCGCACATCGTCCCCCGGTCCCCTCCTCCTCCCCCTCCCTCTTGTCCGGAACTTTACCTCACCAGTCTGAAGCAGCCACCCTGTCCGTGACAAGTCCGGACCTGTTACTAGGGGCTTCGTCCGGATAAATTCCGAAACACGTTATCCGGATGTTTGTATTCAGACAGAAAGGTCTTACGGACGGATTCCGGAACATTTCCGTTTTTCATGGCCTGTCTGAAGGGGGCTACAGAGTGCTGCCAGACACAGCAAAGCATTCCTAAGGCAGTGTGGAAGTGGGCTTAGGCGGGCGACACGGAGTGGACTCAACACTAGTGTGTAAGTGGCAAAAGAGTGCCGTGATTGGTCTGACATTAACGTAGCTGAGCCAATAGTAAACCTGCCGAGGCTACAAGGGAGCATGGCTACACCAACCAGCAGAGCAAAGTAGTTTGCTACTGCCACGGTTTTTCTAGATATCTAGGCTCTGGTTCTTCCGGCTCTTGGAGAGTACAGACGCTTTTTTCCTCCACTCCTCCCTATCTTATCCCAAGGCTCTTTGTCTGTCTCTGGGTGTATGGCTGCTTCTGCATTTTTTTCTGGAAACTGGAAACTGAAATTACTAAAATGGACCAGGTCAGTTGGTCACTTAACGCGACTGACAAAATTTTTTCAATGATGAGAACGGGGAAGGGGTGCCCCTCTGGGACAGATCCCTCTGGGCATATCATGGACTCCTGGAAACAGTGGAACCTGATTTGCCTATCTCAGCTGTCTGTAGAGGATTCTGAAGACGTGTGGATATTCGTGGTGTTGGTGTCAGGTTTCCTGCTCTTTGACCTAGGTGGCTTCCTGGCTTACCAGAAAATTAACGAGCTGTTGAGGAATATTGGCGCTCTCCCCGAGCTCAGGGATGGATTACACCGCGCTGTGAATTCACAGGCTCATATAATTGTCGAGATGAGTCGTAAGCTCGTTGGCACAAAAGATGGATGCCATCAAGGAGCAAGTGGACGAATCAGCATGGATTAGGATAGATTAATTTACATCATTATTGGGATATTGAGAGGTTGAGGACCAACATAACTTTAAGACAGAGGGGAAATTATCTCTGTCTGGCCCCAAAACAATATCTAATCTGAATCTGGTGCCCTTGAGCCTGTGAGGCTGCAAAGAATACTCCCCCTCAGAAGAAATGTAGAATGCTGCCGTTGCTATGGCAACTCTGTCTCCCTATCCCAGCCTGGGCGGGACTGCGGGCTGTGAAGGCCGCTGAATCGTTCCAGGAGTCACTGTGCCCTCCAAACCCCAACAACTTCCTCCCCCTGTCCAGACTGAGGTGACGTGCGCTGCTTATCGTGGCTGCAGGCACTGACGTGTGGAGAGTCCCAAACCCACCACCCCACCTAGTGGACACTTATGTTGTGTGATGCCAGAAGTCTGTTGCATTTCTGTCTGAGGTGTTTTTATGCATAGCAAAGCTGCCCTTCCTGTGGAGGGTAACTCTGAAGAGCCTTTTTTTCCCCTCCACCTGAGCCAATCCTCATGTAACCCTCTATTAAGGTAGCGCGACTCAGGGTTGCAAATGACCACGGTCACCTATTCTTGTCATGTGTCTTTGCCTATGTATGTCTGATCTATGAATTGTGTGTACTGAAACTCTAATTTCCCTCTGGGATTAATAAAGTATCTTTGAATTTGAATTTGAATTGAATAATACCCTACATCATGTCCCAAAATCAATGACCTCGGTTGTTAGTTTGTACAAAAAAATGTCTATATCAGCTGCCACCATTTCCAGAATTGTTTATGGTGGATGTTAAATCACATAGTTCCATGCCAATTAGGACACTACTAGTACCAAATATATTTGCTATTAGGAATCAATAATCTTTAAACAAACTTCTAATACATTATTCTAAGTGCACATGTGAATATGTATTTGTGTCTTCTGTGCAGTGAAAATGACGCATCATCAGAGAACGAGCAGCTGCTGAGCCGCAGCATTGACAGCGACGAGGAGCAGACATCAGAAAAGCAGGGATCTGCAGAAACAACAACCCCCAGTCCAAACCTGTGCCTCGTCGATCTCGGAAACAAACCTGACCTCTCCCTGCTCACTCTGGGACTTTTGGGTCGCGGTCGCACAGGCAACGGCACCCCAGCTGTAGCAACCAGCCACCCCAATAACATCCCAAATCCCAACCACATCAACGGTGTCAACCACATCACTTCCAACAACCACATCAGCAGTGTGAATGGGATCAACAACAATAAAACCCCAGGGGTAGGAAGTTGGAAGTTTTTGCACTGAAATTAGAAAATGATCACAAACAGATTCACAATTCAGGATCAGTTCAAAAACTTATGAATCTGTATTTGTTTCTTTAGATGCTACAGAATCGAAGGAAAAAGATCATTGATTTGTACGCTAAAGCCTGCAACATGACTGAGGGTAAGTTTGATAAACAGGAATTACACATACCCACCAAACCTTGTAATGAAGATCTGCATATAGTTAGTAAAATGTGCAATGTACACTCACTGGCCACCTTGTTGGGTGCACCTGTCCAACTGTTCTTTAATGCTAATTTCTAATCAGCCAATCACATGGTGGCAACTCCATGCATTTAGGCATGTTGACATGGACAAGTTGATGCGCTGCAGTTCAAACCGAGCTTCAGAATGGGGAAGAAAAATGATTTCAGTGACTTTGAATGTAGCATGGTTGTTGGTGACAGACGGGCTGGTCTGAGTTTTTCAGAAACTGCTGATCTTTTGGGATTGTCACGCACAACCATCTCTAGGGTTTACAGAGAAATGGTCAGAAAAAGAGAGAACATGCAGTGAGCGGCTGTTCTGTGGGTGAAAATGCCTTGCTGATGCCAGAGGTCAGAGGAGAATGGCCAAACTGGTTCGAGCTGATAGAAAGGCAACAGTAACTCAAATAACCATTCATTACAACCAAGGTATGCTGAAGAGCATCTCTGAATGCACAACACGTTGAACCTTGAGGCTGATGGGCTACAGCAGCAGAAGACCACACAAGGTTCCACTCCTGTCAGCTAAGAACAAGAAACTGAGGCAATGGTTCAGGTTGGTGGTGGTAGTGTAATGATGCGGGGGACATTGTCTTAGCCAGGGTATCCGCGGGTCCTTAAAAAGTCTTAAATTGGCTTTTCCAAATTTAAGGCCTTAAAAATCCTTAAAAATGACAAATAATCCTTAAATAGTTTCCAAAGGTCTTAAATGACCAAAGACCCAATGAACAAGATTCTTTTATTTCTATACAATTTTCGTGAATTTCTAGTTAGTGTTCAGCATTTTTTGTGTATGATATTGGGGTAAGTGGAGTCGTACACATGCAGTTGGTTGTGAAAAGGGGCTATTTTTAGATGAGCACATTAGCTGGTTAAGCTAGTGGGAGCTTGCGCCATGGGGAAGTGCAAGTTTAATGGTAACGGGATGGCTAATCCCACATTCGCGACGTGGTTAGCACAGTTTCCAGGCAATAGCTGGAAATTATAGCTTAAATTTAATTTTAAAAATAGCTTAAATTTGGTCAAAGTGGCCTTAAAAAGGTCTTAAAAAGTCTTAAATTTGGCTCCCTTAAACCTGCAGATACCCTGCTTAGCACACTTTGGGCCCCTTAGTACTAATTAATCATTGTTGCAACACCACAGCTTACGAGTCTTGTTGCTGACCATGTCCATCCCTTTATGACCATAGCGTACCCATCTTCTGATTGCTACTTCCAGCAGGACGATGTGCCATGTCTCGAATCATCTCAGACTGGTTTCTTGAACATGACAATGAGTTCACTTTACTCAAATGGCCTCCATGGTCTCCAGATCTCAATCTAAAAGAGCCATCATGTCAATATAGACCAAAATATCTGAGGAATGTTCCAGTACCTTGTTTAATCTATGCCACAAAGGATTAAGGCAGTTCTGAAAGAAAAAGGGGGTCCAACTCGGTACCAGCAAGGTGTATCCAATAAAGTGGCCAGTGAGCTCATATTCTGTAACTCTTTAGGTAATATGTTGACAAAAGCTATCAAGTCCTAAAATTGTGGACTCTCTGCAACATCTCCAGGCCTGAGTCCCACAGAACTTCCCTTTGACTGCTTGGAGAAGGCGAGCCGCATGCTGAGCTCCTCCTACAGCAGTGAAGCAGCCGTGGTGAAGACATGGAGGCACCTGGCTGAAAGTTTCGGGCTGAAGCGTGATGAGATTGGGGGCATGAGCGACGGCCTTCAGCTCTTTGAGAGAGTCAGCACAGCCGGCTACAGCATCCCCGACCTCCTCACTCGCCTGGTGCAGATCGAGAGGCTGGACGCCGTGGAGTCGCTCTGCTTCGACGTGCTGGGGAGCAGCGAGGTCGCGGCGGTGGCTGGCCGGCAGGGTATCAACAGTTTTCACAGCCAGTTAGTTTGCCCTTCGTCCTGCACATCTCCATCCCAACGCTGCGCCAGTGTCTGAAAACCAGGAGCATAGACTCGAGAGGCTTGGAGGTCTTCCAGTGCACGTTTCTGTAAGGACAGATTTACTCTGACAAGCATGACTGTGCACATGGAGTGTACACATTACATGAAGAATGTCAGTGGGCTTTCTGCCCACAATCTTTATTTTCTAAAAGTCTTAAAGAGCTTTAAATTACTCATTTTTCTATGTTCTAGTGTTGGATTTAAAATAATAAATCCGAGTCAGGCATGTTCTAAATTTAAAAAATAATGTCCAACTGTTTTAATCTGATGTTGCCTTCCGTTATTGCCAGAGAACCGTTGTGCGCCGGGCGCTCTAATTAATGTTCTTTTTCAGATTTTTAAAAAAAGAAATCCCGTACTCAGCCTTTGCTGCACGATTTTGGTGGGCCCCATCCAGCACGGGCTCTCAGCAGGACTCTTATTGAACTTTTGAAGTGGGACTCAAACCTCTTGCAGCTGATGAAACCAGACGCTCACGTTTGTACAAAGAAAGCAACCTGGTTCGACTGTGGCATTAGTTAGCATTCAGAACGGTTTCTTTGACTGGGCTGTCACCAGCAGAAATGAGCTCTCCACTTTGATTGCAATCGTCACGGCAGCTGGAAACACTAAAACATCGTTCAGCTACGCTTTCATCTAAGAAACTTTCTTGTGAACTCTGGACTTCTGTCAGATGACCAGAAAACACTCGCAAATGGACAAAAAATAATTCCAATATTGTCATTTTTAAGGCAGAACAAGAATGATAAATGTTGGGGTTTACTATGCAATCTTTAAAACAACAACATGGGTGTGCCGTTTTATTTATTCATTTTTTTAAATAAAAATGATGACAAAGACAAACAGTTCAACTATGTACCCCAGAAAAACATCAACTTAAAGAAAGAGCCCCAAAACACAGATTTGTTTTATATAGTATGGTTAGCATTCAACTATTTAATCCATATAATGTATGAACACAGTGTCGTGCACCACATGCCCTCGGTGCACTTTTTACACTCAGATTCACACACACTCCTACTAAAGCTACTTCCTCAGCAGTGACCCCCCTCCCTTCTCATAACTCTGCCTAGCTCCCCTTATACTCCAATCTTGTGGTCTTGTGCTGCCGCCATCCCTAATTATTTGGCGTGTGGCTCATGCCCCTAATAAGTCGAAGTGTTGTGGTTTACAGAGCGGGTGCAAAGTGCCTGTGATTTCCAGCACCCAATTAAGCATTTAGGGCCACTTAACTTAAGACTGGTAGAAAAATCCATATCACCCCTGCATTAAAAAAACAAGATTGATGCCAGGGTATTTGGACCACTAGCTCACAGGCTCCTGCTTTTGTGAAAGGTGAGCAAGTGGTTCCTGTTATGGTGGAGGTATTGCTGCACTGACCTGTAAAACGTCTGTTCTTTTTCAGCGTTTGTGGTCGGCTCACTCGTGCTCAGAAAGGATTTCAGCCCCCCCCCCCCACCCCTATGGGACCAATTGACTAAACAAGAACAATGTGCAGCTGTGTGAGAAGCAGCTGAGGCCACTTAGGTGTTGTAAGCTCAGAACGTGTCCCTCTCATAGGCATCGGGGTCAATGATACAAGAATCAGCAGCAACATTGATGCTACAGGTCAAGTCTGCTCATTTCTGCGGCGATTATCCGACTCAGCAAAACTAAAAGAGTTGCTTTGATGTCCCTTCCTGGTAACAGGACTGATTTTAATCTGATGTTGCCTTCATAATGTCCCGGGTCTGCTCTGCAGATACGATTTTCCTTCCCGACAATTTTCTCTTCTGTGGAGATCCAATCTCTCGTTGCAATCTGGAGCTGGACTCCTGTACTACTTCAAGAACATATCTATTATGTTGTGTCTTTGATTTAAACCTCCAATTTAGATGTGTTTTCCTGTCAGAATGTCAACAATTGATTTATAGTGTGAAGCTGATGTTTTTTATACTTTAAATACGTTTTATATATATATATATATATAGAAATATTTTTTGTTGGAAATACATGAAAGGAAATAGAAAATGCTCCTAAACTATGCTCAGTTTTGTCAGACATGTATTATGCTGATATGACAATACACAGATTTACTTACCTCAGTAGCACAAACAATATAAAACAACATGTAGAAACACTCCGACTTATCGCAGAACCCAAGTGTAAATGTATATATAAGTTATTATTGTACATAAAACATATCTTAATAAAGATGTATGGTGAAAATTACCGTGTTTGCTTAATATGAAGAATGGAAAAGCTGAGTGACGGTACTAAAAATGCTCAAGTGTGTGTGTTACCAAAATATCATCAAAAGGATGTGAGTGGTATTCCCAGAAAGTGGTCATCAAATGTCCATCTATGAGAGATTTACCTTTAGAGTCAACACACTTAAAGATGGCTGCTTCATGTAATCGATCTTAGCACACACATAAATACAACTCCATCAGTTTTGCAGATTGTGGGCTAAATTTCCACACAGCTGTAGCTGAGAGTCATCCACAACACGTACTCTGAGTGCTAACAGAATGCATGAATCCATACGTTGTGCTCTTTTTAAGATTTGTCCTTTAAGCCATCATTTCTCAGCATAAGAGGATCGTGGTTTGCCATTCAGATATGAAAAATGACAAGTGACACGCATTTCGTCAAAGAATGTGAGCTCTTTAATGTGAGATGTGATTTTCTTGACATGAAGCAGCAGATAATCTGCAACATATGTCTACTTTTGCTGCAAATAGACTTTTTATTAACTTGTTTTGTACGATTTGTGCTCGCATGCCTTGAGCTAAAAAGCATTAAATAAGAGGGCAATAAATGTGGCAAATTAGTCGAAGAAAAAATGAGTTTTAAAGTCAAATTGTAAAAAGATTTGAAAAGAGAGCTTCTGTTATTCATTAATCTTTACTCCCATATGCATTTTCTTCCTTTCCAATGGCGTGCCACTGAAAGTCGTGACTTCAGACAACCTCTTCTTGCACTCATACAAGCCAAACACCTCCATTATTTGTTGCTACTAATTGGCAGCATGTTGTTATAAACATCTAATTGAACCTCAGATCCAACAAAAGCTCCAAAAATGTCTCGTGCACCAACATATCTTTCTTCTAAACATTCATTTGTGGTGTGTTCCTGCAGTGGCAGATGCCATCTCAGGATGCCTCTCCGTCATCCAGTCTTTGCTCTGCGTGGGTGTGTAGTTGTGCCAGATTACCACAGGCCCAGTTGAACAATGAAGTGTGAATCTTTGGCTGATGATCTTAAGATTTCAGTAGAAAAGGTCTGGCTGGTAATGGAGACATTCGATGATGCTCGGGGTGTTGAGGTCCATCATCATGTTTCAAATTGCCAACTAATAGACCTTCCTCTTTGAAACGAGTGTCCCTGCCAGCATTCACACCCACACACATTATGCACAGATGCACGTGTCTTCAGGGCCTCTTTCTGGTTCGGTAAAGACTCACGCATGGTTTTCTTTACTCCGATGAGGATAAAGTCAGACATTGAGTGCCAATGGGAAATCTTTGCCAGTCAGAACCACTTTTTAGCCACAACGCGTTCTTGTACCCACATCAAAGTGTCTGCAGTGTCTTCACCTCAGCCCAAGGGATGAAAGAGTCAGGTGTGCAAGATGAGGTTTGCTGAGATCTTTTGTCTCGCGGCTTTTTAGATGGTCAAAACGCACCACAACGGTGCAACTACAGAAACGGCATCAAGTGGAAGATCGTCTTACTTGTTTCTGACCGAAAACGAAAACAGCATGAAGGCGTTGGGGGTCCTGCAACAACATCTAAGCTGTGGAACAGGAAGTGCTACAGACTGGAAAAGATGAACCGCCTATTTTTAGCGTGTTCATTCTGCTGTAAAAAAGTTACATTAATATGAAAGACTAGAAATAAACCAACAACCGCATCACAGGATGAGTACAAATTAAAAAATATTTAAATTGAAATTTAAGGTTCAAAAGGGTGCACTCTAAGTAGGATAAAATCAAGACTGACACTGTAGCTTATTTTTAAAACTACAAACCAGAAACATAGAAAAAAGTAGTTAAAATAAACTTGAAGAAGGAAACTAGTGTGATCCCAGCAACCTCGCCACCCTATAAAAGCCTGACAGCTGGTTTCACTCAGCTCCATCATACAATTGCTAACACAGCTATTTGACCAGAGCCTCTACATGCTTATTGCATTACTCAAGCAGAGTATTTGTGCATATTGTGGCTGGTGAAAATAATATACATTTAGTGGTTTGCCACATGGAATTGCTGATTGACCTGACTTTAAGCTTTGTCTTAACGGGAACCCTCATTCTGCTTGCGCCCACCTACCTTTTGACATTTTAATACCGTTTACTGGCCAGAGTAGAGCGAGGCAACTCTTTAGGGTAATTTTCTGAATATTTGGTCAACTTAAAGAACCTAAACCTAATTAGGCTCAGCTTATTATGGTCTGCGGTGTTGGCGGTGCTGTCCGGAGTAGGTTGGCAGAGTTACACCATTTATGAGCCACATACCAAACACCTTGACTGCAGTCTGCACAAAACCCACGCCAGGAAAGTAAATAAATCAGCTGTTGTCATTTCCTGTAGTTACCTAGACCTCATTAAAATGATAGACAGGTTAGGTTTGTAGACCGACTGTTTATGTACACATTTGATTCCCAAGTTAGAAGCACCGTATTGTTAATTGCCCTTCTTTTTCCTTGAAAGCTTCAGTTGGTCTATAATTGCACTCTGCTTCTGCATTTCTGCTTTGTTTTTGTTAAACACCATGTGATGAATGAAATACGTCGTGTGTCGTTTGAGGATGTATGTACATCAAATTTTTTAATATGATTTCATTTGTTTGGCTCTGGAAAACTTCTTAAAGGGGACATTTTCTAACTCATAAATTCTACTGAAAAAGATGGTAAACGGCCTGTGTTTTTATAGCACCTTCTTAGGGCTCTACAACCTCCCAAGGCACTTCATAACACAATCAGTGTTCATTCACACGCTGGTGATAAGCTACATTTAAACCACAGCTGCCCTGGGGCGCACTGACAGAGGCGAGGCCTGCCGTACACTGGCACACCAGACTGATTCCTCCAACCACCACCACCAGCAGGCAAGGTGGGTTAAGTGTCGTGCCCAAGGACACAAAAGTAGCAAATCTCTGGCAGGAGCCGGGATCGAACCTGCAACCTTCTAATTACTGGACAACCCGCTCTACCTTCAAAGCTACTGCTGCCCAAGATCATGATCAAGATCATGAAGTTCTTTGCACTAACGCCATCACATAAGACGATTTCAGCAGGTTTACTTTCCAGAATGAGCCATTCCAGAGCTCTGTCAGTTTAATTAAACAAGTTAGAGCCGGCCATGGCCACCCATCCCCCACTCAGGCTGCTATAAGCTGAGAAGCTCTGATGTCCGGGAGGTACTAGGAGTAGAGCCGCTGCTCCTCTTGCAGCAGCGGCTTTCTTTTGCATGTGAGAAGTGGTTCTATTCAATCGTTCCCATTTGTGACATCACAAGTGGGGACTTTTTAAAACTGCTTGTTTTAGGCACATAATTCCTAAAACTAAACACTAACAGTAAAGTGGGTGGGTGGATTTCTTTCATGTTTGGGGTGTTTAAAGAGGCAGGAGAGACCCACATGGCAGCACAAAAGAATGCAAAAGGTGGGATTTGCTAAACGTGTCCCCTTTAATATTTTTCTTAACCTTCGAGGACTTTGGCAGCCTGACTAGACACAGAAAGTGCTGTTCGGGAGGCACCAAAGATCTAAAAATTGAAGAACTTATAAAACTTTTAAAAAAGAGGCTTTGTAACAGCTCTGTAACATACTTAAGTGATCCTTCCATGCACAGCATTGCTTTGTGAGATCATCATGAAATACTACAGACAGTTGGCTGCACATCTCAGCAACTGTCAGGTGGAGGTAACAAGAGAACAGAAGTGATTTAGATTTATATACTCATTATGAGTGTTTGCTTTGTTCCCATATACTGTGTAATTTATTGTAAAGGCTATAATAAAATTTGATATTTTGTTTTGAAATAATCCAGTTGCCTTCTAAAAACTCACATTTGACATCCTGCTGGAAAAGCCTCCATTTGTTTTATAATTAAATCACCTCTGCCAGCATTTCGTTTACAGCGGATGAAGCAGCAAATCAAACGGGGCACAATTTTAAAAAGAATGATTGGGATGGACAAAGGATTCTTCTTTCATTTTCTTCTGAGTCAAAATGAAAATAATATTCCTTATTTACAACATCAAAGGTTTTTCAGAGCAAGAATAAAAATCCCAGCCTGTCGGAATAGAAGCAGAAACTATCAGCATCACTCCACATGTTTCTCTGCCCCCATAAGAGAAGAGACAATAAACCAAAGTAAATTGGGGCAACATTATTCCATATCATTAAAACGGCTTATTGGTTTAAACAAGAAACAGCTAAATCCAGAGTCTTATTGGCTGCCAGATCAAAAGAGGAAAAATCTTTCTCAAAGCCCTCCTAATAAAGAAAATGTAATATGGTGATTCACTTAAAAAGGATATATTATAATATAATCTAAAAAAAATACATCAAGATCTTATTTTCTTCCCAAGAAACCTTTATTTGAATATGCAAACTGTTTCCAAGAGTCTGTCAACGCTTAAGAAACCTATTGAAAGAAATATTCAAAGTACGATTTATGTGCTTTGGCTGCATTTTCAGCTTTAATTATTTCATCTTCTGTACGTTCATTCTGTGCATTTTGTCAGTTAGCATTGCTTGGTTCTTTTTAACCCTCCCACTGTCCTAATGGGTGTGACCCCGTGAGGAAAGCTTACCATTGAGCAGGGTTGATGGTTTATCCCTTGGGTCCATGTGGCAGGGGTGAGGAGTGAGCACCACCTCACCCCCGCCACGTGGACCTCAAGGTAAAAACCATCAATCCTGCTCAATGGTCAACTTTCCTCGTTATTGTGATCTCTGTTCATGGTGAGGTTGCTCCTGCTGACTTGAGCCAACCATTTTCTTCTTCTTTCTGCGTCTTTGGGGAAGCCATAATTCTGATTCCTCCCTCAGACCAATTGCTATATGCAGCGCAGCCAACAAGATAATCAACCTATAAAGGTATTATTAAAATACTTTTTTTGTACATATAGAAATATTGAACAAAACTAAAAATATAGAGATGTAAAATTACATTTTAAAATTTTATCCAACCCTAAAATTTGTAATTTCAAATTTTAACCCACGGACAAATTTTATTTTAATAATAATCAAAATAAAGTTATTCAAAAGAGTTTCATTAGGTCTTGAGTACATCGCTAATAATTATTGATTCAGCTTATTTGTGCATATGTAATGACTAAACATATTGTTGGTAAAAGGCTTTATTAAAAATGGTATTATACATGTTGTACAAATTTGTATTCATTTTTTCGCAATTAACACTTATTTATTTGCAGTGATTGACCATACAGTTTTATTGAAATTTTCTTTTTAATTAGTTGCTATTAGTCAGGCTATAGAAGCCAGATAAACTAGATGCATGTACTGTCTTCACATAAAAATATAAAGTAATAATTGTAAAATGTATTCTACTGAACATAATAGATCATCATTCAAAGCACAAACAGCTTCATATTTTCTTCAAGGTAAGTTGGAGCAGACTTCTAGCTTTCAATAAACACTTTAAAATGGATATTACAACTCGAGTTTATGGCTACTCTTAGGACTTAGTTATTAAATATGCTTATATTAGAGCAGTGTGTTGCATTACTACATCAAATTTATTGCTATAATATATTATAGTAATGTATGTGGTCTAAATGTGTTCTACAGTGTGTTAGGACTGTCGTGTTCCTGTAATGACCCACTGTAATGAACAGTTATGGGTGTCTGTCTTCCTACAAATGCTCGGAAAAAAATAAACAGGCTACTTTGTGAAGGAATTAGGACACATCATATCATATCATATCATATCATATCATATCATATCATATCATATATCATATCATATCATATCATATCATATCATATATCATATCATATATCATATCATATATCATATCATATCATATCATATCATATCATATCATATCATATATCATATCATATCATATCATATCATATCATATCATATCATATCATATCATATCATATCATATATCATATCATATCATATATCATATATCATATCATATCATATCATATCATATCATATCATATATCATATCATATCATATATCATATCATATCATATATCATATATCATATCATATCATATCATATCATATCATATCATATCATATATAATATTATTCAATAATTACCAAAAATATCCAGGGGAAATGTGACGATATTCAATTTTTGTGATTTGTCCCACCATACGCCGTTCAAACTGACTTACGGCGCTGGGATGTTTGGAACTATTGAGAGCTCCATGAACCACGTGACCGCGAGTTCAACGCGTGTCGCAACTCCCTCTTTCTATAGCTCTGGTTTTCCTGCGTGACGTCACAAAGCTGCTTTCGTCTTCCTGCGTGGCGTCACAAAGGGACTGCTGCTTTCGTCTTCCTCCTGCCCACAACTCAGCAGAACACAGTGGCCAGGACAATAATATGTTGCTTTTCCACAATCTGAGCTTCAGCTATTCACCCTTTTTCTTTCCAAATGTAATTTTTACATTTATATTTAGGATTTAAAAGCTTTGTTTTGTCTTTTCATTTAACACCAATTTTCAAAAGATCCAATTCCATGATGGAGTTGTCTAAAGCATCATGGTTGCCAAATGCTCAAATATTTTAGAACAGTTTATCAATGAAATGATATCTTCTAAAGTGTATGACAGGCAAGACAGGACAAACACTGTCCTGTTCTTAAAACCTCATCAGGAAAACCTTCATTAAGCTCAAAATCCTCACATCCTACCCCGACCAAATGTCTGCTGACATAACAAGTTAGCTTGCTGCGTTGACCTTAAGAAACCTGAATGAGTCACTTTGAAATTCACACCAGCTGAGCTCAATCCAGGCGGTTTTCAACAAGAACTTCTTAAATATAAACCATTTTTATTCCAGTCTCTCCTAACTCTTCCATCAACCAGCAGTGATTCCCATACTGAGACCATTACTGTCATCAGCCATGATCTGGAACAAATAAATAAAAAGGTTTTCTTATAAAAAACACATGGATTTCCGCACTCCTTATGCCATCTAAACTCAATGTAGTTTAGATCTTTTGTTTTTTAGCATTAAAAACTTTCACAGTCTGAGCCGCTGTTTCCGCAGGTTTGGGACGGTAATTTTTTTTCCCTTTGTCTTTTTTCATTCAAAAACAAGATTTTAATTAAACTGTTTTAACAGTGGCGGCTGTTGAAAATATTTTTGGTGGGGCTGTGCTATTTTTTTTTTAAACAAACTTGTGCTTTCTGAGCTTTGTGCACAACTTCACTATTTCCTGAATTAAGCACAGCTCTTTTATTTCCTGTCTTACATCATTGGACAAACTGATTAATCCAGGTGTGTCTGACTATTGGCACGCTGCCTTGCAGACCAAGGTTGAAAAATACTTCATTACTGTAAATTGCACATAAAATAACACTACCATAAATGGTAAATAGGCAATGCAAGAGGCAAGTAACAAAAACATTTTGTTTAATTTCAACATTTGAGTGAACACGAAAAATTATGAGCAGGTCACTGTTACAGTAATGGTAGTAAACACTACTTAGACAAAATGCCAGAAATTTACACTGTTAGGACTTATGGAAAGTGGAAACACTTTCATAGGAAATAATGTCATCAGTATCCTCTTACAAATGTCATATTTCCCACTTTTTGGGACAATAAAACATTTCTGGTTCTCTATGAGATGTTTTTACTTCAAATGTAAAAACATCTCATTGAGAATCAGAAATGTTTTATTGTCCCAAAAGCTGGGAAATTTGTTTGCTGCAGCAGAAGTGTAACAAGTAAAATGGAATCAGATTGATGTATGTACAAATTTACTTGATTAAATATGTATAATAAGTATGTGTGTTGAAATGAGTTTTTACAGTTATTGCACATTAAACAATGTACATGTTATTAAACAAATGTCCCGGTTTGTGGGACAACCAAGGATTTCTGATTCTGATTGTCTTGTTCACAGAAGTGTAATGTACAGCTTACCTCTGCACCCAGCTGCTGTTGTTCTCCCTGTCCAAACGTCCTCCGTTTCTTTGTTGGCTGCTGCTGCATTGATGCGCTGTATTCCTCAGTCAGAGAATGAATGGAGTCCCTAATGAGACACAAGTTCCACATCCACATTACTGTGGATCCCAGCCGTTTTGAATAACAACCACGGAAAGCAAATTAACGCATTAGCGTGATTGCATCCAGCTAGCCAAGCCTTCCTGGTGTACCAATTTCGGGAGAAGCCTCGTGTACAGTTTTCCCTTCTCCTTGTCCAGCTGGCTTATCTTTACGTCGGGCTGATCTGGTCCAAGCTCTTTGACATTAAGTTTTTCCACCATAGTTCTCCTCTCGAACGGATACTGGAGAAGAGACCGAACTGAGATCCGGTATCCTGGTTGTAGGCTCTGCGTCACGACCAAAAACGTGCTGGAGTAGTCGAGACTCTCCGAGTTCTACCGAACTCCAACGAAAGCCTTTGGCGGTAGCTCTATTGCCCATCATGCTTCTGAAACAACGTCAACGCTGATTGGATACATTCCCATTCCTACCGTTTGATTTTCTTGTCAGCAATTGGTCGGCTGGTGCCGTCCTGTTTGGGCGATTGAAACACAGCCCACAGCCTTTCTGTCGCCTCCACAGCTCGGCAGAGACCAATATATATATATATATATATATATATATATATATATATATATATGATTTGTTTTTGTTACAAAACACACAATTCACTTAGAATATGTGATTATTGTTAATTTTATTTATTTATTTATTTTAAATAAAAATTAAAAACGCTGGGGAAAACTGGGAGGGCGGCACCCTATCGCCCTCTACTGGCCAGCCGCCACTGTGTTTTAAACATGGAATGTTTCAGAATGAAAATGTCTTATGCAAACACATCATTCAGAATACTCTGACCTGATCTCACTCAAAGGTTTAAATTGTGGCTTGTGGATGTAAAACCACGACTGGATAAATTAAAAGCACCCTCTGAAGAACATTGAACCAACCCCATCTTAAATGCAAACAGCCATGTTTGTGTACAACTATAGTCAGCTTCCTTTTCTTCTATCACTGTTTCCGGTATGCTAGATAGTTCTGCACTTGTCACAATGGTTAATGGCCTGTTTTTGATATAGCACCTTCTAGGGTTCTGCAACCCCCCAAGTCACTTTACAACACAAACAGTCATCCACACAAGTATTCACACGCTGGTGGTGATAAACTGCTATGTTGCCACAGCTGCCCTGGGGAACAGAAGCAAGGCTGCTGAACACTGGTGACCACCAGCAGCCAAGAAGGGTTGTCCTGCCCAAGGACACAACGAATGCAACAGATGGGGCTTGAACCTGCAACTCTCCGGTTATGGGGTGGGCATTTAACTCCTCTGCCACCATTGTCCTTGTCAAAATGACTTATCCTGACCTATTTACTAAGTCAAAAACTAATCTGAGCTATGATCCGATCAAAGACCTTTTGCACATGTTAACATGTCAAACGTCCACGTATCTCAGATGGCAGTTGCTTCTGGGGTCATTACTTCAAGGGGATATTAAAACAGCGTGTAAGGTGAAACAAAATTACACTTCACAAAATGTGTGCTTTAAAAGAAACAGAAACTGTTTTTATAGGCAGAGACACGTGAGGGATTGTGCAAGACTGACATTAGGTTTAAGCTGAGGAACGTCGGTGGAGATGGGTTTGTGAAGCCACTCTTGCAGCTGGAGGTAGAAGGATGAGCATTTGTATTTTATTTCTTGGACACAATTGTAAAGAAAAAGTGATGGTTGAAAATTTTTGTTCTGATTCACATCATTTAATGATCCTTTACTATTGTAATGATTTAAATTACATGTTATTTAATAAACCATAAGGCGTAGGATTCCATAGTAAATATGAAATTGACCTTATGGATCTGTGAGGTTATTTTAAACCAGAAGATTGGAACTTTTTAATGCAGGGATTAGATAACAGCTTCATATTCACTCAGAGACAACAGAAGAGAGAGAGAATCAAGTTTAAAAGTTTAAAAATGTATTACTAAACAAATTAAACTAGGCTAACTTTAAACACTAAATGTATGGTGTGACTAAGGTGGATGAGACAGTGAATGGGGTGAGGTGTAATGTTGCTCAGAACCATCAAATCCGAAGAAGCGATTAGTTCTGATGGGAACTGAAGAGGATGTCTTCGCGCTAAGCTTTGATTAGGAGATTCATAAACACATTCAACGCCATTTGTCGGCCTACACACCCTTAGCGGAAGTCCCCGTTAGATCAGGAGTGTCGAGGTCCAGCTTGACCTTTTCTGGAACCGAAGCCGGTAGGAAAAGCAGCGGTTGCCAACCAGACCAGTCTTTGAGATACTTCCGGGTCACAACAATTTGTTGGTGTCTAGCGAGACCCATCTGGGTCATGATGGTTCAGCTTTTATTCTGACTGGAACCGTTGCAGTGGTTGTTACAGCAACAGATTTTCCAGCTTGTCATTGGTTCTTTTGGCTGAAGAGGAGAGTAACGGATTGGCCACTCCGACAACTTCTCTAGAACGCTTTGAACTGGCGTTAGAGATGACGTGGGCATAGTTTTATACTTCGGATGTTTTGGTTTATGGTTGAATGAAAAGTTGACAGACTTACCAAACACCATCAAAACCACGCCTCCGTCAGATCTGGCAGATTCTGATTGGATCAGTGAAACAATGTGTCATGTCTTTTAACGCTACGTGAGATCAGTCCTATTGGAACAATTAGTCATATTACTTTTATATTCTATAGGATTATAGTAATTAATATTTTGATTTCACAGATTGGTCACATCTTATTTATTGACTAACACTTTGCGTGATTAGCTTATTAAAATAGAGTTCTTTGATTAATTAAAAGGAGAGAGTCCATTCTTCATTCTTCTGTTGAGCTGAAAAGAAGCAGGTTAGAAGCAAATGCATGAGACCTTGAGGCCATATCTCATGCAGACTAGTTCTGTGCAGAGAAGGGAAACAGTCATTTCATTCCGTTACATATCCCCCCTTTTCAATGGTACGGCGGTCCGTGCAGAGACCACCTAACGTTGAACAAACCAGAGTCCTAAAGGGACTCCGATGACAGGGGAAGGTGTAGTTCCCCTGGAAGAGGCCAACAGTGGTGAGGTACGAACCCCACTCCGAAGAACAGTCTATGGTATCAACAGTCATGCATAATCCCTTTGGAAGCACACAAGTCAACAGGTTATTAAGGTATCCACATGGAGATAATAATTTGAAGCAGGAGAGAAACGTTATGTATCCACGGGTAGGGAACACTTCCAAAATAGTATATTGATCGTTGTAATTGCACTTATCATGATTCAGTGCGGGAAAGAGCAGCAGGCAGGTCAGGTCCCAGAGAGCGAAGTATCCCAGCAGCCATGCTGGAACAAACGGTCGTCCAGGTCCTACGAGCCGGAACATCCATCAGGAGGAGCGGAATTCGACGACGAGTCAAAGGTCTACCCCCAGGGAAGCGAGGATCATCAGCGAAACTCAGGAGAGGAGAGAGAGCACAGCACAGGGCACCTCAATGTAGACACAACAAAATGGTGTCTAATGCAAATTAACAAACAAAAAGAAACCTAGCACTGTGAGTACCTGCATGTACTATGTGTAGGCAATTATGTGTATTAACCTTTAAGCGAAGAAATGGGTGCAATACACTACATGTAATGCAAAAGGTGGTGCAAAAAGAATAAAATTAATAAAACCCTATACTGCGAATGGGAGAAATCACTGCACTAAGTAAAAATGTCTTCAAAATGTAAGGGCAAAATTGGTTGTAGCCCATAATGGTAAATTAACAAAGTTAATCATAAAGTTTTCAAAACTTAATCACTCTAGCACAGTTCTATAAAAAGATAGATATATGATTGTCAAAGAGCACTAAAATGTAAATCAGTGAAGTTAGTAATCAACCTACATGTGAACGTACCCATAAGGAATTACGATTAGTGAAAATAATTTAAAAAATTTGGAGAACAGTAATATGTGGACTAAACCCATCTACTGTTAACTACCTGATTACCTGACTTCAGGAACCCACAGCAAGTTCATCTCAAACCACCCAAGTCTGCACGTCATGTATAAACAGGAAAGACAACCATGCACACACACACAAACATAGTGTGTAACTCGAGATAGAGAGCTATGGAACCGACAAGGCACAAAATCACCCCCTTTTCGAAGTTGGTAAGTTGTTGGTGGTAGCACTGACCAAATTAGTGGAACCCTTGTGCAGTTTGATTTGGTCCCTGTACACCCATTTGTAGACGGGCTCCTTGTTTGTTTGGGTAATCTTGATCTGATACACGACTGGAGAGAGCTTATCAGTTATCAGGTATGGGCCTGACCACTTCGGCAAAAGTTTCTTAGCCAGCTTCCCAGAGGTGTTCTTGGTGTTACCAGTTTTAGGAGCGAAAATGTAGAACCAGGCCTCATCACCAATGTTGAGTTCAGAATTTGAGGCCTTCTGATCGTAATAAGCCTTCCTGCCCTCAGCTGATTTCTCCAGATTTGTCTGTTCAAATGAGAACGCTGCAGGCAGATGGTTCTTCAGGTCCTGCAAATATTGTTCGCTCGTGTAAGCCGGGTCAGCCTCGGACTGAACAGGTTGGTACAGCAGGTGAAGTGGCAGGGTCATTTGTCTACCCATCATCATTTCAAATGGGGAGACACCAGTACACTCATGAGGGGTGGCCCGTATGGCCATGAGGACCAACGGAAGCTTCAAATCCCCGTCTCGGTGGTTAGAGGACACATACTTCCTCAACATGCCGACAACCGTCTATTTCATCCTTTTGACCTGGCCAGAAGACTGGGGGCGATGACTAATGTGGTAATTGGCCTTCACACCCAAACAGTTTACAAAGATGTGCCATCACTTCAGAGGTGAAGTGAGTACCCCTGTCCGAGTCAACCCGAGTGGGCAGACCGAACCGGGTGAAGATGTGATTCATCAAGCTGTTGTTTTCACCGTGTCATTAGGTGCTGGTAGACATTCAACCCACTTGGTGAATGCACAGGTCACGGTCAAGATGTATTTATTCCCCCTGCTGGACCTGGTCAGAGGCCCCGCCCAATCGAATTGAAAGTTCGACCTCGGTGTGGACGGTCCCTTTCTCTGTAGGGAAGCTCTGTGTGCGGGGTTGGACGGCTGAAACTGACAACAAACCAAACAATGCTGGACGTGGTCTGAGACATTGCGACACATCCCTGGCCAATAAGCAACCTGGCTCAGGGCACCGAACGTGGCCTTGACACCTTTGTGTCCGGCGGAGGGAGAGTCATGAGCTTGCGTGATCATGCCCCCCCTTAGTGACTGTGGCGCCACAAGGACAGGTGGCAAAGGAGGCTTGGAGGCGTGCATCAACAACCCTTCAACCATTCTCAGCGTGACCCGAACACGAAAGAGAGCACGGAGCTCAGGAACGGAGTCAAGCTCGGCGGAAGAAGGCAGATGAGTTGTAGAATCTGAAAGGTACAGGATCACCCTGCTTATAGCAGTGTCCTGGGACTGAAGACTGACAAGATTGTTACCAGAAAAGACAGGTTGAACGGACACCACACCCTCGGATGGTTTGGAGGTGGACGCATTAGCGGCCTGAGCTCGAGTCACGACACACACACGGGGTGGGTCAAACCGAGAAGACACATCCTCAGGAAGGCAAAAGGGGTTGAAGGCCCATGGAGTACCATTGGCCACACCTTGTTTGGCAAGAGAGTCTGCAAGGCCGTTCAGAACTGTATCAGTTCCGGGTGCACGAGAATGTCCTTTGACTTTACGCCAATAAATGTGCATGTCATGTGACGTCACTAGGGCGTCACAAGCCATGAAGAGGTCCTGATGTTTAACGGGCTTCTGGTTAGAGGTTTGGAACCTGTTACTCTTCCAAGAAGGTAGATGACAAATGAAACTGAGACACGCGTAGTCCGAGTCAGTGTAAATCACCAGCTCACGGACATCACGGTCCACAGCAAGTTGTAGTACTAACAAGATCCCAGCCACTTCTGCAAACTGTGAGGTCTTAGGACCCAACCAGTAACATCGGGAGTCCTTCTGGTCAGCGTTCAACCAGACGACACCCACGCCTGCCCTAGGCATAGCAACGTGTCGAAAAGAACTGCCATCGACGTACACGGTCGGCAAGTCCACACAGAGAGACTGATCAAAGTAGTGGTGGTTGGGGTTTAGAAGAGTCTGAGGAGGGCTAGCTGGCGGGACTGACGTGACAGCGTTGTCCGAGCAGTGTTGGCACACAGCCAAACCCATGCCAAGAGGGCTACGGCGGTTTTGGGCGTAGCTTACTTCGATGTCAAAGCTATGAAGAGCCAGCAGCAATGACGCGATTTGCGCATTGGTCACCACACCATCTCTGATGCACTGACTGTTAAGGAAGGTCACTGGCTGGTGCTGAGTCTCAATGATGATTTTCTGTCCACCGATGTAGCTAGAAAAGCTTTTTCACAGCCAGAACACTTCAACTCAGGACCGGACAAGAGCTTACTAACATAGGCTACGACACGCCTGTTGCAGTCATATACTTGGTAGAGACCGGCACTCAAGCAGTGAGATGAGAAACCGACCTCAAGGTGGAACTCCTTGTCGCAATCGGGGAGCGCCAAGCACGGAGCTGAGCATAACACAGCCTTCAGGTCATCCATGGCCTGTTGCTGCTGCTCAGTCCACTCGAAAGGCACATCCTTCTTCAGTAGATTAGCCAGAGGTCTCGCTATCAGCGTAATGTTCTACGAACTGGTGCGAGTAGTTGCACACCCCTAGGAAGCTCCGAAGTTCGGAGACATTTGTAGGAGGTGTGATGGTGGCCTCACCTTGAATTATGCCAAGTTGAGGCTAGAATCACTGTGGTCCCACAAGGAAGCCAACAAACTGAACCTGTAACCTGCACCACTGACCTTTGGCGAGAGAAATCTTTGCACCTGCAGCTGCGAGCTGACCCATGACATGGTCCAGCTCGGACAGGTGGTCATCCAAGGTACTCTTACGAACAAGAATGTTGTCGACATAGATGAGGGTACCTCGCTCTCGAGCATCAGGGCTGGCTTTGTCCAAGAAGATGTTGAACTCAGCTGGTGAGTTGGAGTAACCAAAAGGACACCGAGTGAAGGTGTACTGGCGGTTGGCAAAGGAGAAGGCTAGTTTGTGTTGGTCAGTTCTTGTTCCAGGCGCGCCATCCGCCACCTAGACAAGGGAACCTGTTTGTTGAGTTGCCTGTAGTCAATGGTTAGTCACCACTTACCATTAGGCTTCTTTACTGGCCACAATAGAGCAGAGTAGGTGGTGTTGCAGGGCCGGATGATCCCTTTAGCCAGGAGGCTTTCAATGATTTCCTGGACTGGTCCATGGGACGCCAGGAGAATCTTGTATTGACGCACAAAAGTCGCCGCAGCGTGTGGCAGTGTAGAAATCCTGATTTCATGGATAGTGGTTAGACCACAGTCCAAGGAGTCGAGTGAAAGAAAATCTTTGTATTTTAACAAAAGTTGTCACAGTTTGTCTCGCTCAACATCGTTGGTAAGAGCATCTGCTTGGTCCACGACCTGTTCAATCTGAGACAAAACATCACAGGGAGTCTCTGATGGCTTTTAGCTTGGCAGTGAGCATGCGGTTTCCCCACGCTCAGGATCACCTACAGCAAGGCAGTGAGTCTGGGAAAGAAGGTGGAATGAATGCCAGAGGTTTTCAACCCCCTGCCCTCAGTTCTCCGTCTCCAATGTCCATAAAAGCATCCAAGCGCTTCAAAAGATTGATGCCAATGAGCAAAGGCATGGTCCCACTCTCACAGATGTACACGGGGTGTGTCAAGAACATGGGCCCGATCGTGAACTAGAGCAGAGTCTTGGAAGACAAGAGCACTGTAGAATCAGAGAAAACACAGATACTTAATGCACAGGGAATCAGTTCTGGAGGGCGCACGCCCCCCTCTACATCCAAGCAGACGCAGTCATAAAGAGACTTGTTCATGATTGTAAAATCTGAACCCCTATCTAAATGTGTTGCAGGGGTGCACCTGTTGCAAAATGACAGACACTGTGGGCTTACCACCCCTCCCCTGTGGCAGGAGAGGTCCCAGCAGTAGTTCGTCTGGCTCGACACCAGGGGGCGCCGGGCCACTGTCCATGGAGGTTTCACTTATCATCAATGTGGATGGAGCGATATGGGAGATGTGCGTTTCCTGTAATTCAGAGCAATTAGTACATCCGGTTGTAGCGTTCTCATGTTATCTGGAGGCAGATCTGCAGAACACAGCGTTACAGCCCCTCCCACCTGGAAATCATTTCCAAAATCTTGGATTTTTGTGACTTCCTGTTGCAGATTGAAAAGCTGCATTTTTATACTTCTCATTTCAGCAAGTTGCATTTGGGTCTGGGTCTGCGTTTAAGTTTTGCACTGGAAAAACAACGTTTGAGTTTGTGAAATCTGTAGTTGAAATTCATTTCTCATCTGTAGAATGAGGGATGTCAACTGATTAAGTTGTTCTGAAGCCACTGTCCAGATCCTTTAATTTGTTGTAAAATTAATGGAAGCTGAATAAGAAACAATGCTTACCGGTTGTTTGTAAATGAGCTTTGTTAAAGGAGAAATTTTTGTGTTTTGAATGAACATTCAGGGCAGAACAGTGAAGTAATGACCCAGAAATATCACTCTACTGACCGTACCAAATGGCTGGTCAAAGTTGCGTGGTCTTACCTGGCAAAATGGCGGCACGTGCGCATGCGCCGTGGTCCAACTGGCGGTTAGCACAAATACTAAGCTGAAGTCCGTTTCTCACACGGAAAGTGTTAAAAGCGCCACTAAATCTACTCGAACGAAGCGAAGTTTTATCCCTTTGTGGGTAGCGGATTTTAAAGACAGAGGAGCGCTGTGTTGATCGATTTTCAGCCGCGGGTAGCTACTCCGTTTTTGCTGAAATCAAGAGCTAAACTTTAGCAGCTGCGTGCCAAGCTTGCGGGGCCTGAATCAGGCGATTTTGGTCCAATTCTGCAGTAGAACTGGCCGGCCCGAATAACCGAACGTTCCTGAGCATTCGTATTGATATTCGCCCTAATAGCGTATGCACTTCGTGTTGCAGCGACGCTCTTCCATTTTAAAAACTTATATTGTTAGCAGCTAAGGCTAAGCAGCTCAACGGGCTGATCACCGTGATCAATCGGCAATCTGGAAGCGAGCATCCGGTGGGGATATTTATTTCCGTAAAACAAGTTATTACACAGTGTCATGAATGTAATGTGATGAAGGAGCTATTCCTCCAAGGTTATTTAACCTTTATCCACAGTTGCCTTTGACACCACCTGTCGCTTTTTACCTGGAGACTATCCAAAGACTGGTTTGCCGTACTGTCAACGCTGTTTCATCGGCTCCAGTACCAGAGGAGGGTCTAAGGACCTGGCATCCGGAGCTGTACGGAGGTCTCAATTCTGAGGGTATGTGGATGCGACAATATGGCGTCTCATGTGGTTATGAAACTACTCTGATCAGTTAGAAACAAAACATCATCCCACTCAGACTTGTCTCTCCGGATATGAGGGTTCTGAATGACACTCATTCACATACACCAACCATCTCACACCTCATTCAAACAGAACATCCATCATTAGAAAGTTAGTATTGTTTAAAATTATTTAGTAATAAACCATCTTAAACGTTTGAAGGTCTCTCTCTCTTCTCTTGTCTCTCAGTTAATACAAAGTGTTATCTAAATCCCTGCATTAAAAAGTTCCAATCTACTGATTTAAATAACCCAGTGTCCGCAAGATGGATTTTATACTAGATATGAACTTTTAATGTCTTATGGTCCTTAATTATAATGTAAATTACTAATGTTACACGAATCACTTGAAAAACATATATCAGCATGTATTTACATTCAAGATGACAGCAGGAAAAAATCCATTCTTTGTGCTAGAAAATCCAATATAGCTTGAGGTGACCTCAAAATGGCTGCGATCTGACGTCACCTTAGATGAAGAGAGATGAATCAGTGCCTCTAGTGATTACAGATCTTTCCGTTTTCAACCAGAAATGTCAGTTTTAGTGTTTTACTGTTTAAAAATGCCTCAGAATGAGCACCAAGTGTCCATAATGTACAAATATCAGGCTATGGCTCGCCATTCTGTAATGATTTAAATTACAAGTTATTTAATAAGCCATAAGGCGTAGAATTCCATAGTAAATATGATATCAACCTTAGGGATCTGTGAGGTTATTTTAAACCAGAAGATTGGAACTTTTTAATGCAGGGATTAGATAACAGCTTCGTATTCACTCAGAGACAACAGAAGAGAGAGAGAGTCAAGTTTAAAAGTTAAAAAATTTATTAATAAACAAATTATACTAGACTAACTTTAAACACTAAATGTATGGTGTAACTAAAGCAGGGCCGCGGGCAAAGGCAGACCCCCCTCTGACCAGAGCTCTCCCTTTTCCTCATCAATGAATGCATTAATGCGGCTCAGAAAGTCCATGCCAAGGGTGAAAGCCATCCTTGCATGGTTGGAGATGTAAACAGGGTGTGTCAGAGTCAGGGGACGGAGTGATATCTGGAGATCGAACCTAGAATACAAGATTAAGTCATGAGAGGAAGTCCTGTCAATTACAGAACATGGTGTGATTTCTGGGGGCCTGACCCCCACGCCACAAGAAATGCAAATGCGATCGAACGTGGCTCGTGTTACCAGTGTAAAGTCTGAACTTGTGTCAAGAAGTGCGTCGCAGAATAGATTGTGGGTCAGCTTTACTGACACCAGAGATTTACCACCTTTCTCCTGGGGCACTAGGAGTCCCAAGAACTTTATGGGAGACTCAGCGATGGGGTGAACATCAGGAACACCTAAGATCTTCAAAGAGAAATACGGACAACAAGGAATGAAGGACTTCCGCCGTTTGGAGCGATTACACCAGAAACGCGCACGTCTAAGAAACCACCTTCGCTTCTGTTTAAGATGCCGAGACGAAAACATCACACCCACAAGCCTACAGCTGAAAACACCAATCCGGACCAAGACAGCACAAAATATAATAGAAAGAGCACAGAGAGCACTGCTCAAGGAGAGGATAAGAAACGTCAAAACCAAACACGAGCAAGTAGAAGACAAACTGGAAAGAAGACACCTGGACCTAAAAAGGAATTACAAACTAGATAAACAAATGGAGGAACTAATTAAAGGACACATGATGGAAAAACAGGAAAAAGAGTTCACAAAAGTATATGAGAAAGACACATAAAGAAGTTAAACAAACTCATAAACAAGAAAAAATGGGAGGAAATACAAGATAACTCCACACCAAACTCATGGGTATGTAACATTTCACAATACGAACTAACAGAAGCAGAAGAGAGCATATTAAAGAAAGGTTTAAACTTTGCAGTCACACCAAAAGAAATACCATATGATGAATTCATAGCAGCAACAGAACTAGCATGTCAACAGATCACAGATGAGGGAAAGAAAGCAGCACTCAGAAATAACGTAGTTGGAATATTAAAAAACAGCCAAATTCAACACAGCAATATTACAAAAGAAGAACAATCAGCCATGACAGCTTTATCCAAAAGATAATTATTCTACCGGCAGACAAAGGAAGAACTACAGTAGTTATGGACAGAGAAAAATATAAACAACAGATGAAACAGATGCTAGAGGACAAAAATACATATAAAATACTTAAAAAAGATCCAACAGAAAACATGAAGAAAAACATGAAAAAATTACTGAAGCCACTACAAGAAAAAGGCAAAATAACAGACAAAATGTACAAATACTGGATTCCTACGGCAAACATAACACCAAGAATATATGGAACGCCAAAAATACACAAAAAAAAAACACCCCACTTAGACCAATAGTTGACAGCATAGGTACACCAACATACAACATGGCAAGAGATATCAGCAGAATCACCAGCCCATTATTAGGTAACACAGATCAACACTGCAAAAATAGCATAGAACTGGCAAAAGAACTAAAGGAGATTACAATAGAAGGCAACGGCATACTCATCTCACATGATGTCACATCCCTGTTCACAAAAACACCAATCCAAAAAACCATAGACATAGTAATTAACAGAATCAGACAGGACAAGACTTTACACAAAAGAACAAACTTCACAGCAGTTGACATAGCACAACTGATAGGACTGGTAGCTAACTCCACTTACTTCACATACGATGACACAATATACAAACAAATGGAAGGCTTCGCCATGGGTAACCCGTTATCAGCCACCCTGTGCGAGTTTTTCATGGAAGACCTAGAGCAGAAAGCCATAGCCACCGTCCCCCCCAAACTGCAAAATAAAACTATGGAAACGCTACGTAGATGACATACTGGAAATCATACCAAAAGGACAAACAGAAACACTAACACAACACTTGAATAACATTGATGACACAGGCAGCATAAAATTCACTTATGAGTCAGAAACAGAAGGCAGTATAGCATTTATGGATATGGAAATCACCAGGCAGACCGACGGGACCCTAAACATAAACACATATAGGAAACCAACACAAACAGACCAATATCTATTATGGACATCAGAACACCCCACCATACACAAAATGTCAGTAATCAGAACATTATATCACCGAACAAACATAATAACAGAAGAAAGAGACTGTAAACAAGAGGACAAACACATACAGTACGCTTTAAAGACCTGCAGATACCTGACATGGGCAATAAACAAAGGAAAACGGCAAACAAAAACGGAAAGAAAAGAACAACCTAAGCAAAGAACCAGAAACCCAGAAAGACAAGAACCAAAACCAGTGATAACCCTACCATACATCAGAGGCATAACAGAAAAAATAAGAGCAACAATGAAAAAACACAACATAAACACACCGACAAAACCATACACAACAGTTAGAAACAGACTAGTGCACCCAAAAGACAAAATATCAGCCGGACTTAAATGTGGAGTCATTTACGAAATCCCATGCAAACTTTGCAATAAATCATACATAGGAGAAACCGGACGCCAACTCAACACACGAACAATAGAACATAGAAAGGAGTGCGAGAAAGAGGCAAGTCAAAAACACACAAGAGCAGCAAAAGAAGAAGCAGAAAGTACAATAAAGAAGTCAGCCGTAACAGATCACTGCACAAGAGAAAACCATATAATGGACTGGGACCGCACAAGGATCATAAACACCGAACAACAAAAATACAAAAGATGGATTAAGGAAGCAATCGAGATAAGGAGACGTGGATGTGGGACCATGAACAGGGACGATGGAGTTTACACGTTGGACCGCGCATGGGACTGCATCGTCGGAGAGGGGAGAGCGGGCAGTAGAGGGCGACAACGTCCTCTGCTGCCCGCAGATAAACGGAGAAGGAAGTGACGCGCCACCATCAGCGTCAGCCTGAGGATGTCTGCAGCCACAGGCGAAACATAGCGAAAAAACAGGCAACGAAACCATTTCTGTGTTTTAAAAAAGAACGATAGCATGGAATTAGAAACAATACACAGCAAGAACACACCTAAGAGGATCAGTGTGTAATTGTCACACCCTGTCCTGTCTCCCCGTTTGGTTCAGCCTTGTGTCTCCGTTAATTGCTCACACCTGCCTCTCGTTTCCCAATCACCCTAGCTCCCGGCCCTCTTGTATTTAAACCCCTTCTGTTCTGTGTCTTGTGTCGGATCATTGTTTCATTGTCCTACGTGTCCCAGAATAAAGTCTTGTGTTTAATGTTCCCGTCTGCCTACCTGCCTGCTTCTTCACCAGCTCGTGGATCCTCACCTCCGCTTCGTACTCCGGCACGTGTGACAGTAATGAGTGTTAATTACATTTAATTAAGGATCACAAGACATTAATATTTCATATCGAGTATGAAATCCATCTTGTGGACACTGGGTTATTTAATCAGAAGACTGGATCTTTTTATTGCAGGAATGTAGATGACACGGTATTAACTGAGAGACAAGAGAAGAGAGAGAGACCTTCAAACCTTTAAGGAAATTTATTACTAAATAATTTTAAACAATTTAATAAGACTAACTCTCTAATGATGGATGCTCTGTTTGAATGAAGTGTGAGGTGGTTGGTGTGTGTGAATGAGTGTCATTCACAACCCTCATATCCGGAGAAACAAAGTCTGAGTGGGAAATGATGTTTTACTCCTAACTGATCAGAGTTTGAGACTCGTAATCATAAACACATGAGACGCCATTTATGTCACATCCACATACCCTCAGTGAGACCTCCACGATGGATCCAGAATGCCAGGTCCTTGGACCTTCCTTCCGGTACTGGAGCCAATGGTACAGCGTCACAGCACGACAAACTAGTTCTTGGATTGTCTCCAGGTAAAAATCGACAGGTGGTTCACAGCATCAAAAGGGGACACTCCTTGGGTCAGCGATTTCAGCTTTTATTCTAAAAGGTACCGTTGCTTGGTTCACAAAAACAACAGAATTTTCCCAGCTTGATGGTTCTCAGCTTAAAAACAGAAGTACAGATGGCCGGTCCAATACTTCGCTTAACATGCGGTGAACTTCATGGGATCTTGTGAACGAGATCTTGAGAACTGAACTTAAGATGGCGTTGGAACTGTTTTATTAATCTGGATGTTTTTGATTCTGGACAAATCAAAGCTGACAGATTTATAAACACCACAGAGACTATGCCACGCTTCCGACTAGGACGGTTCTGATTGGATCAGTACAGCAATGTGTCATGTGATTGTTTTCCTTATGTGTGTCAGTGTGTCTAGTGACTAGATTAGTCATATTACTTATTAAAACATGTTAATCATAATATTGTGATTTCACAGATCGGTCACATTGTATTATTGACTAACAGTTGTTTTGATTAGCTTTATAGAAAATAGAGTTCTTTGATTTAATAAAAGAAAAGAGTCTCTCCATCTTCTGTCTTCATTGCTGGAAAGTAAAGTTTAGAAGCAAATGCATGACCTTGAGGCTGTTTCATGCACTCTGGCGCTGTGTCAAAGGGAACTTTGGAAAAGGTTAAATTACCTTGGAGGAATAGTTTCTTCATCACGTTACATGTGAAACAATGTGTCATGTCTTTTAACGCTATGTGTCAGTCCTATTGGAACAATTAAAGTCATATTACTTTTATATTCTATAGGATTATAATAAAGTAATTAATATTTTGATTTCACAGATTGGTCATCTTATTTATTGACTAACACTTTGCGTGATTAGCTTATTAAAATAGAGTTGTTTGATTAATTAAAAGGAGAGAGTCCATTCTTCTTTCTTCTGTTGAGCTGAAAAGAAGCAGGTTAGAAGCAAATGCATGAGACCTTGAGGCCATATCTCATGCAGACTAGTTCTGTGCAGAGGAGAGGGGAAACTGTCATTTCATTCCGTTACACCATTTTGAAGTGTGTTTATGTGAACATTACAAATATTTACCATTATCACCTCTCCTGGGAGAAATATCTAGCTTCTAACAGGACTGATGGGCTAACAGCTCTTTTAGAAATTTGTTGTCATTTCAAAATAAAATTTTCAGAGCAGGTTATGTATTATTGTTTTATATGCATTTACAACAGTTGGTTTGGCTTTACATCGTTATTTAGATACAATTGTGTGTCAGACTGCCATGGTGCAAAAACAATGAAATTTACCACCACCAGAGTGACTGGGTGAGTGCGTGAATAGTGGACTCTGTAAAGCTCCATTAGAGCCTTAGCAGGCCAGACCAGTCAAATGTCTTGCCAAACACACCGCTCTATGGATGTGGTGGGCAGGATGTTACTGCAACTGAGCAAAAAAATAAATAAAAAGAAAGAAAACAAAGATGGCGATGACTCATTTGAAGCAGCTTTTGTATCATCTTTGGACTACCTAGCGTCATGTTCTGAGGTATGTGCTTAACCCAAGACATGCAGAATCAGAGACCGGAGGCAAGTATGATGGTAAAAAGTAAAAATAATTTTATTTTGACAGGAGAACTAAGGGCGCACTGAAGTCCAGCGGTTTCAGAAACAGGAAGCAGCGTCTACAGGGAAACAGAGGTGAGTATGGGAGTTGTAGTTCTGGGAGATTTGTTTGTAGTCGGACTTACTATGCGGAAGAGGAGTTGGAACTTGGAGGGGGAGAGAGCCGGAGTGATATCCAAAGTGAGGTAGCGGTCCAAATGGTAAATGGCCTGTATTTGATATAGCGCCTTCTAGAATTCTTGAAACCCCCCAAGGCGCTTTACAACACAATCAGTCATTCACCCATTCACACACACATTCACACACTGGTGGGGATGAGCTACGATGTAACCACAGCTGCCCTGGGGCGCACTGACAGAGGCGAGGCTGCCGAGCACTGGCACCACCGGTCCCTCCGACCACCACCAGCAGGCAACGTGGGTTAAGTGTCTTGCCCAAGGACACAACGACAGCGACAGACTGAGCGGGGCTCGAACCTGCAACCTTCCGATTACGGGGCTAGCACTTAACTCCTGTGCCACAGTCGCCCCAAGATGATGAGTGAGACGGAGGATGGTTTGAGGAGGTTGAGTCGGAGAGGGAGCGTGAGCGTGGTGGAGAGCGGGTCGGCTGGCGGAGGTGAAACAGGAAACGAACCAGTGATCTTCTTCCAGAGAGAGCGAGATATCCGAGGATCCAGGAACCTGAGGTGAGTACCCAAAACACATGAGGGAGTAATCCAAAAATCCAAAACACGACAAATCTTTGAGCAAAGTTTAAGCGAAATCTCAAAGGGCAAGCGACTACCAGTTAGTGGCAATCATCCGGCGTCATAGTCTGGTCACCCTCCTCCTTATAGAGCCGGCTCGCTGATGAGGAAGAGCTGTAGCTCCCTCTCCTGCAATCAGAGCTCAAAGGTTGTGAATGAAGTGACGAGTACTCACCCCGGCTCTCGACACCTAGACTTCGACTTTTCCGAGTCAAGAGCAGATTGATACTTAAATCCTTTATTTAGAAAAAGGAAGTATTTTCGTCTTCTTCTATGGTGTGTGGCAAACTGCCCCATTGACTGACATCTGTAGTAGTGAGTACGTCATGTTGTTTGCATAAATAGTTTGAAGACAACAGTAGAGTCCACCCCCCCACCCCACCCCCCCACCCCCCCACCCCACACACACACACACACACACACACACACACCCCACCCCGAACTGAGATCTGTCTATGGGTCGTGGCCGGACTATATAGTCACGTAAACAGGCTTGCCAGGCTAATAAAGATCACCACCAACAGCTAAATGTAGCACTCTTATTGAATCCAGGGGGTTGGGAGGAATTCCTGTTTTCCTTCTAATATCCATGCAATGGGATATCAGCAGTGATGCAAAGGTGTCAAAAATGCATGAACTTTAGGAGATGTTTTAGGATGCAACCTAAAACATCTCCAGCAATCAAATGTAGTGCTAGCTGTGATCAGATTAGTAGTTATCTTATAAATCCTGCAGGATTAGAGGTTTCTCCAGAGAAATGTTATTCAGGAAACTTTCTACAATACCAATACCAATACCAATTTTATTTATAAAGCGCATTCAACAAGGCATTACAACCAAACAAGGCGCTGTACACTAAAAATGTTAGTTAATTAAACCGGCATTATACAGTCATGTAGAACAGAGATAAAAGATAAGAAGGAAAAACAACAAAATTCCTAAAACTAACAGTTAAAAATCAATAAAACACAGGGAGAATAAAAAATATGAAAAACATTTTAAAAAGAACCTCAATAATACGGAAGTTGATATTGTGAATTCCATTTTTAAACAATGTAGATGTAAGTGATGGTCATACTTATGTGGTATACGCTAGGTTGAAGTAGTGAGTTTTCAAGCGTGATTTAAAAATGCTAGCTGTTGGTGCTAGCCTCACTAGCAGTGGTAATGCGTTCCACAGCTTCGGTGCACAGACAGAGAAAGCCCTTTCTTCACGGCTTTTTAAACGTGCATTCGGAACAGCTAGGAGGAGCTTATCTTCAGACCTGAGAGCACGCGGCGGGTTGTAGTAATGGACAAGTTCACACAGATATGGAGGAGTTTGATGGTTCAAGGATTTGTAAGTCAGAAGCAAAATTTTGAAATTTATCCTGAACTGCACGGGCAACCAGTGGAGAGATTTCAGAATTGGAGAAATGTGTTGTCTTCTGTCAGCTCCAGCCAGCAACCTAGCTGCTGAATTCTGGACCAGCTGAAGTCTAGAAAGAGCTGCTTTACTGATGCCATATAAGCAGGAGTTGGAGTAATCCAGCCTTGAGGTGATGAAAGTGTGGACCACCGATTTCAGAAGACGTACACTCACGATGTGCTTTAGTTTCGAGATGCGTCTTAGTTGGTAAAAACATGATTTAACTGTGTTATTGACCTGGGCATTCATCTTCAGAGCCTGGTCCATTTTTACTCCAAGTTTGGAAATATGATAGGTGAAAAAGACTGTAAATCTTTACACAGAAATTAAACATTATTATACCTGTAAATTTACCAGGTGTGCAGCTATCTTTGTTGTTGATTAAACTTCTATTTTGCCCATTTTCATTTCTTAATCTAAAATTGTCAGTCTGCAGACAGCCGTCACTTTAACACCATTTTCATCTGGCAAAAACTCTTTGGTAGCAGACCCCTTACATTGTTAAGTGTAAATTGGGATTTTAATGGATAAGGCATGTTTGTCCAGCACATCCCACAAATGCATGTTTGGGGTAATGTCCTGCATGTTCTGTTGTGTAGTAGGACTCATTTTCTTGTTGTGGTAGACCAGTAGTAACAATAGTATACATGGAGGGTTGTATTCAGTGAGTAATAACGTTTAGGTATGTGGTTACTGTCAAATATACATTCACATGAACGACAGGACTCAGTTCTCCCCAACAGATCTGTCCTCGTTAGCTTTCCCACTGCTTGGAGTCAAATCTTGCTGATTCACCTATGGTTGTAACGCCTACATTTGCTGAATGTTTATGTCTTTGATGAGTTACCATCGTTTTTACCTGACGCTGAAGGATCACGTGAAACTTCTCACAGCAGTTCCAGATGAGAGGCTGAGAAGCTTTTCTGGAAGCAGCCACAAAACTTCAGAAATAGATTTAAGTAGCCTGCAAGCGGAGCAAAGAGAGCTGGATTTCATTAAACTAAGTTTGATATTCAACACATCTTTTCCAATGCTGCAACTTCTGAGGAGATGAAAATTATTAGATTCATTTTGCCATCCTTCTTAGATTTTCTCAGGAATGAAAACGGCTTGGACACACAAACAAACCATGACAACACTGACGATCAAACCCAATGAGACGGGGCCACAGATGGTGGTCAAAGTGGTTCTATGCTGAGTGGATTTGGAAGTGGTTCCATACTGTCACTTTTAACTTTGACCTTGATATCATCAAAGCAGGAACTCCAACATATGCAAACGCACAGGGAGATAAAACAGAAAGGACAACATCCTCATTCCACACAGATGGTAGCTGCACATTTTTTAAATCACAAACAGCAAAAGTTGACTTCATGGAGTCCTTAAATAAAGTTGGTTACTGGTAAATAAACATTTGTTTCTGCTAAAATCACATTCCTTCTTGTTGTCATGATGTGATTTATGTCTGAAAGCAGGCAGGAGGAGGATGACACACAATCAGCAGGACCTGTGCTGCAATGCAGTTGTGTTGGCATCAAATCTCTGCAGAACACTGATGATTTCATGTTTTAATGGGAAACTGCATGACTGAGAAAATGTGACTATATATTACAAAGTAAAATAGATTTGTTATATAGGTAAAAGTTCTGAGTTATGAAACACCTTTTCTGTCCATTTCACTGTCTAACAAATTTATGATTGAAAATAGTAAATGATTTTGACTGGACGTCATAAATGTTTTAGTCAGATTATTATTATTGATTGATGGAGTGATAAAAAGGGTAACCTGCATCTAAACTCTGACAGTTTGACATAATTTTCCAAAATAACAGATGCAATTTGCACTAAACTGATTCATGTGTTTCTTGATTCAACACACAAATATTTTCTCCATGTGACACAAAATCTAAAAACTAATAAATCACCTCTAGTTTAATAAAAGCTTTGTGGAGACTTGGAATTTAATAATGAGACTTTTATTTCTTAACCAGTTTCTTATTTTCTCAAATAAGAGATTTGCAAATGAAAGCTCATATTTACTGAAGTACAGAAGAGAATGTGGGCCACTGAAAATATACGAAAAGAAAAGAAATTCTGACTAATCTCAAAGTTAAAAATCTGAATTCTGAGGAAATAAAGATAAATGGCCTGTATCTTATCTAGGGTTGTGCTCTCCAAGGCGCTTTGCAATACAGTTATTCAAACACACACACACACACACACACACACACACACACACACACACACACACACACACACACACACACACACACACACACACACGTGAAAAAACTCAGAATTTTGAGATTAATGTCAGAATTCTGAGAAAAAGTCAAAATTCTGAGCTAAAAATAGTCGTCAGAATTAACTTTCTTGCTGATAATTGTCATGAATAAAAAAGAAGAATCTTTAAACTCTTGATCTCATAAATTATTACACAAAGGCATCTATGCCTTTTCATAGTCTGATATTGTCTATTCACCTTTCATACTGGTATTTACTGGTTGTGTTATCTATATAGCCAAAACAAAACTGGAAATTTTCTAATGAATTTTTATTGTTATTGTTTACTACCAGTTAGCTAAAAAAATTTATTTTATTTATTTACTTATCTTTAAAGAGGATCAGCTACTAGAGATGAACCATCTTTTTTGCAAGTGGGTCCTCCATCCAGGTTTTCTGTCAGAAAGGGACTTATTATGCAAAACCCACCTGTTGCATCTTTTTGTGCAGCTATGTGGGTCTCTACTGCCTCTATAAACCCTCCAAATGTGGAAAAAACAGTAAATGGATTTTTTTCTTTCAGTGATTGATTTAAGATTTATGTGCCTAAAACGAGCCATTTCACAGCGTCCCTGATTGTGATATCACAAATGGGGAAATTAGCATAGAACCAACCCTGACCTTTCAGGCTGGACAGCAGCAACTCTGCATTGGGTCCTCCTTAGATACTGGAGCTGCTCAGCCTATAGTAGCCTGAGCTAGGGATGAATGGGTGTGGCTTGTCTTCTAAAGGTGACAGAGCCCTGAAGTGGCTCATTCTGGAAGGTACTGAAAATTACAAGAAATGAACTGCTTTGTTTTGTATTGACCATAAAACTATCATTACTTAATCATTTTAGGTCTCTTTTAAAACATTGATCTACTGCTCATAGTTTCATGAAGTCAGTCTGGTACTTTTGATGCTTCATTGTGTGCAAACTGAGAAAGATCAATCAACAGTCAAAAACTGTCAAAATAATATGATCACATCCTGAATTTAACTACAAACAAAACAGGATGTGGTGAGAGTCATTAAAAATGAATATATTACATTTACATTTGAGTCATTAAGGACGTCTGCTGCTAAGATGTTTCTAAGCTGGGAGCAAAAATACAGACACACATGGGAAGGTTGGGACTCAACAACACAACAAAACAGAAGTTCATTTTATGGCATTAAGCAGTTTTATGAGTATCTGTGTAACCAGAGCTCACTGGGAACCAGTCAACGGCAGTGATGTGCTTTTAGGCATGTTTCCAACCCTTGCAACTAAACTGGAGTTAATAAAAGTTGTCAAATACTCAGAATGTGAGTGTGTGTGTCTGTGTGTGTGTTTTGTGAGTTTCTGTAACCTTCAGCTGTGAACCTGATTTATTTTTTACTCACCTGAACTTGTAAAGAAAATTAATTGGCAAATATTACTTATAGTTCCCTTTATGCACACCAGCACAGCTCCTCAGTCACTTCAGCCATGTGGTTTTGCTTTGTCTTAACACATAGCGGTTAAAATGATACGGTGGTTAAACACAGAGAACACCACCTACCAATAAAAACACACCACTGCTGCTACCTCAACCTCGTCCGCCTCCATTAGGTGTTGGCGTTTCCATAAAACTGCCACAAAGAGGAGGAAGTTCAAGGTTTCGGGACAGCAGCGTCAACATCCTCCAGCCTGACCAGGACTTGTGACTGATGCGAGTTCAGACACACCATTACTTCTTTTACACATGTGGTTCTCATGTGGGAGTGACATGAAAAGGAACAGCGAGGGGCTGGTATTAATCACAGCAAATAGTGATAGTCAAGACACTCTATAAATCTGTGTGAACACAGCAGTTGTGTCAATTACAAACTAATTCCACAGGCAAAGCGAGTCTCGCAGGTTTTATCTCTGACATTAACTGTTACACAGCTATTATTTCAGGATCTTGGGAATAAGTTGAAAACAGCATTAAAGCATTATTTTGCTTGCCGTATATCCCGCTGTTTATTAATCTGATAGCAATTCAGTGTGACAGAGTAAATTGTGAATTATCCCCATGATGTTGTTTTGTCACATTTTGTGACTAATTTGGCACATACTGTCACACCCTGTCCTGTCTCCCTGTTTAGTTCAGCTCTGTGTCTCGTTAATTACCCCCACCTGCCTCTTGTTTCCCAATCACCTTAGCTCCCGGTCCTCCTGTATTTAAAGCCCGTCTGCTTCTTGTCCTGTGTGGAGTCATTGTTTCATTGTCCAGCGTGCGTCCTAATAAACCTGTTAAGTGAATCCTACCTGTCTGCCTGCTTCCTCCCCGGTCTGGATCCTCGCCTTAGCTCCGCTCCACTCCGCAGCACGTCGTGACAGAATGACTCCACCCAGTAATGGATCCAGCGGGGAGATTCTCCCATGGAGTTGCCTTCTCCAGTGGCTCACGTCCGACCACTGGCCAGCTTCTCCATCTCTTTCTGCTCCGGATCCGCCTCACCGCAGACGACGGCACCGACCTGCATCCTCGGCTATCCTCGCCGCCCTCCCGGAACCGGATGGGAGTTTGGACCGGGAGATGCTCCAGGATCGCTCCAGCAATGAGGGCACGAGGCTGGCCATCTGCTCCCCCGGAGTCGGTCCACGGCATGGGGAAAGATGCCGGACTCCACCACCATCCGTGGTCTCCAGACGGAGCTGTGAGCTCGCTTCTGCCCCTGCCTGGCGCGGCTGTTCGGACACGCCCCCGGCCAGACCACCAGTCCCGTCTCCTGCCGAACCGGCGCCTCCGTCGTCTGCAGGGGGAGGAGCAGCAATCGCAGCCCGGCTGATAGAGCTCCAGGCAGAGCTCGGCTGGTTCCCTGAGCTCATCAGCCTCCAGCAGTCTCACCTGGACGCTCTAACCTCCCCGAACCGCCAGGAGAGGGCCTCAGGCCAGCATGCAACTTCCTCCTCATCTCAGGGCCAGAGGAGCGAGCCCGGGGTTCACCCAGCGGGGCTCGCCGGTCAGCGAGCTGAGCTGGTCCAGCTCCGTTGGACGCTCAGCCTCAGGGAGCCACAGCTGGACGATCTGACCTCCCTCCTCTCCTCATCGTTCCCAGCTCTCCCAGCAGCGGCTCTGCCACCAGCCCAGAAGCTGACAGATCGGGCCCAGAAGCAGACGGTACCAGCCCATAAGCCGACGGAGCGGGCCCAGAGGCAGAGGGTACCGGCCCGGAAGCAGACGGTACTGGATCCGGTCCATAAGTTGGCGGTCCAGAAGTCGAGGGACCAGAAGCCGACTCCCCCGGGCCAGAAGCAGACGACCCCGGACCAGAAGTCAATGGAAGTCGACGTCCCTTCCTGTTCTGAAGTCGACGCCCCTTCCTGTTCTGAAGTCGACGCCCCATTCCTGTTCTGAAGTCGACGCCCCATTCCTGTTCTGAAGTCGACGCCCCTTCCTGTTCTGAAGTCGACGCCCCTTCCTGTTCTGAAAGTCAACGCCCCTTCCTCCTCTGAAGTCGTCTCCTCTGAAGTCGTCTCCGAAGTCGACGTGTCTGAAGTCGTCTCCGAGGTCGACGTGTCTGAAGTCGTCTCCGAGGTCGACGTGTCTGAAGTCGTCTCCGAGGTCGACGTGTCTGAAGTCGTCTCCAAAGTCGACGTGTCTGAAGTCGTCTCCAAAGTCGACGTGTCTGAAGTCGATGCCTCCTCTGATGTCGCATCGTCTGAGGATGCTCTCTGCACTCCAGGTGTTGATGCTCCTTCCAGTCCAACGTCTCCACCGTCTCCGGTTCCGAGGGTGGTTCTGAAAGTCGCTCCGTCCCAGCCTGCAGAGACGTTGTCACCGGCCCAGCCTGCAGAGCTCCTCTATCGTAGACGCAAGCCCCCAAGGGTCCGTCCTCGTCTCCTCCTCTACCGCAGGCGCCGGCCTCCAAGGGCCCGTGCTCGTCTCCTCCTCTGCCGCAGGCGCCGGATTCCAAGGGTCCGTCCTCGTCTCCTCCTCTGCCGCAGGCGCCGGCCTCCGAGGGCCCGTCGCCTCCTCATCTGCCGCAGGCGCCGGCCTCCGAGGGCCCGTCGCCTCCTCTTCTGCCGCAGACGCCGGCCTCCGAGGGCCCGTCGCCTTCTCTTCTGCCGCAGGCGCCGGCCTCCGAGGGCCCGTCGCCTCCTCTTCTGCCGCAGGCGCCGGCCTCCGAGGGCCCGTCGCCTCCTCCTCTGCCGCAGGCGCAGGCCCCCGGACTCTGCTGATCCCTGCCGCCTCTCCATCGGTCCCTCGGTTCCTCTGGGCCCTCCCTCCGGGTTCCCCTCCTCCTGCCCTGCTCCTTGTTCCGGTGGGCGTCTGGGATCCGCCCTTTGAGGGGGGGGGGTGTACTGTCACACCCTGTCCTGTCTCCCTGTTTAGTTCAGCTCTGTGTCTCGTTAATTACCCCCACCTGCCTCTTGTTTCCCAATCACCTTAGCTCCCGGTCCTCCTGTATTTAAACCCCGTCTGCTTCTTGTCCTGTGTGGAGTCATTGTTTCATTGTCCAGCATGCGTCCTAATAAACCTGTTAAGTGAATCCTTCCTGTCTGCCTGCTTCCTCCCCGGTCTGGATCTTCGCCTTAGCTCCGCTACACTCCACAGCACGTCGTGACACATACCATGAATTAATTCATCTGTTGCAAGAGAAATAACATTTTACATCACACAGCCACTCTCCTGGTCCTCCACCTTAATTCAATTACACCGTACTTTGACTGAATAACACTTTTAATCATTCAGATGTCCCACCTCCATAACTACTATCAACCACATTACAATCATGTGACCGAGTTTGTTAAAGGGTTAATCACACAGTGACTCTACTGGGCTATTCCGTGTAGGTCGGTTCAGGTACTCTGTTCCTGAAAATGGCCCACATATGATCCTTTTCACCAGATAGCTGAAGTGGAGACACATGCATGCCACAGAGTTCCTATAACATTACTCTGAAGTTTCAATAGTGGAGACACAGCTATAGTCAGAGATACAGATTCATTATTTAGCCTAGTTTTTAAGCACCACTGCATCCTAGTTGCACACGTTGACGGATCAGATCCTTTTTTAGACGGAAAATGATTCCAAATATTGAAAAATGGCTTCAATTTTATGTGCAACTTTTTCATGTTTTTAAATCATCTTCTTGAACCAGTATGTGCTAAAATGATACTTTACAGGGTTAATGAAAAGTCGCTCAGACCCCACCACCCTCTGTGGCCAGGAAATCGCACTTGCAACTTCAGAGTGCCAGTCCGGTCCCTGTTAGATGTAATAAAGTAGAGCTGACATGCCTGGCACTGTAGTCTGCTTCCAGCACATTTCCCACATGTTTTGGATCGTGAACACAGCTGATTTGTTTAATTTAGTGATGATTTCTTGTAGACAGTAATGAAAACTGGAGACATTTCAGCTGTTAGATTAAGGTGTTTAAAAGACAAATGAACAGCGAGGAGATACGTTTCACTTTTGGTTTTACTAACCAGCTCTAGGGGGTGCTAAAAGCAAGCCACAACTGCAAAGTATCCCTTTAAATCATGTATGGTGTGGGTTGAAAATCTAACCGATGTTACAACTTTGCTCAACAAATTGCATTTTGACTATAAGAGATTCCTCCATGCCAGGGCCAGATTAAGACTTCGTTGTACCCTGGGCAACAATATTCAAGGGCCCCATCATCACGACCCAAGGATCACCATAATATGGTCACATACAGAATATTTTACTGTAATATGCAGTAAATATACTCAATACTTGAATGTCTGACTTCACGTAACCCACTCAAGGTCACCTTTGACCCACCTTGTGTGGACTGACCAATGAGGAGAGAGTCTTAACTTGAGGCCCTCTCTTCATTGGTCAGTCTACATAAGACTGACTCTCAACTGACGTTCAAAGTTATAGGCAGTGAACAGTCTCTGTGCAGCGCAAAAGCCCGGGTGGACAGTTTGTTTAATATAGGGTGATCATATTTCCATTTCCAAAAAAGAGGACAGGGGATCTGTGCCTATGACATCACACTATGGCAATGCCACACAATGCTGGGACCCTTTTTTTTTAAGAACTAAATTAATATCAGATTCTGCCAATAAAAGGGCTCTAAAACAATAAATACTTAGCATATTTACTGCAAAATCTCATTTTTCTGCTTCAGTGCTGCAACAAGGTTTTATTAATAATAAATTATAACTTTTGTTTTACTTCAGCATCGGTACGCTTCCTGTGCAGATTATTAAGGATGCTTGTTTCAGCTGTGAGATTAGACGATAGGATCAATGATAAAATAAGTTTTCACACTGGAAACTTTCAGAGAATCCACAAATAGTGGCTTTCAAATGGTTTTGTTAGTTTTTGCAAGTTTAGAAAAGAAGCAGATGAGACAGCATGTCTGATAATTTAGTTTTTCATCTGATAATATTAGAACATGTCAGTAATATCTGAGGGGCTTTTATAAACACTGTATAACTAACACTCCTGGAGAGGGTATGGATTACACAGAGGCTTCTGGGGAGCCAAGCTATGGGGGTGGTGGTGGTGGTGGTGGGGGGGTGGGGGGGGTGGGGGGTGGGGGGGTCATTTTGCCTTGGCCCCCAAAATGTCTTGAAACGGCCCTGGGTGTGTGACTGAGTTTTGAAGGTGATCTGAATTGTATCAGATGTATAAATATGATGTGTATAACTTATTGTTTTGCAGGTAAAAACACATAGTGGAGATAAATCTACGTACATTTTACTTTTCAACACTTTGTTTTGTTTTCTTGTTTTTATTTAACTATATTTTCCTGTCCTGTCTGTCTCTCTTCTTCCTGCATCTCCTCTAAACTCTCCAGAAAATCTGCTGCCTGGATTCTTACCTTTTCACCTCATCGGTTACTTTTGAGCAGACCAAAGGGATCTCCTGACCACAAAGCGGAGTGCGCGTTTCGATGCGTCGGTGAGGTGAAATCACCGCAGCACAGGTGATGAGCTCCGCAGTAGCAGAGCGTTTCAGGCACAAATAAGACAGAAAGTAGAGAACATGTGTGAACATGAACGATCGTGTGTTAATTATAGTTTTTTGGTTGCGCCACTTTGAGAATGGACTGTGCGCTGGACGCAGCAGCCTGGAGCTCTGCGCACCGATCATCGCTCTGCCGCTCTCTGCTGAAAAGAGTCCATGAATGATAATATAGTAATATAGGTAGAAAACTTTTTTCCGGCTCCCCTGGATGTGTAGGATATACAGCTCCCCCATCCCTGCTCCTGGATGAAAAGCCGGACATTTTCATCAATACAAGAACCCGGACATCCAGGACAGAGTGAAAAGCGGACATGTCCGGGGAAAACAGGACGTACGGTCACACTAGTTTAATATAAAGCGGGAGATTACAGATACAGTAATTTGCTCATGCCCTTGCTGCCCTGGGCCCTTTAGAGTTTGTGGGCCCTGGGCAATTGCCCAGTTGCCCATATGGTTCATCCGACCTTGCTCCATGCTGAATGCAATGAAGCAACGTTGTCACTGAAAGGTGAATTTTCTTCTTTGGTCCTAAACTTGTTCTGCTTTGCTTCAGTCCGTCTGCGTACTTTGTTAGAGAAAGAAAGCACAGTTTTTCAAAAATTATCTTGGTTAATTTTGATCAGCAATGGTCTAATTTTGTGACTCCCTCCTGTTCTGTGGGCTTGGATGCAGTTTGTGGCCAGCACAGGCTGTTCAGAAGGATTGGATTGAGATCAAAGAGAGAATAAAAAAAAGCTCGTTTGTATTATGATCTGACTTTAGCTTCATTTCAGAATGGTACCTGGTCTGAATACATTTTTATTTGCAAACAGAAGAGAGAAGAGACATCTCACAGTTGCATGCAATTTTATTTCTTGTCAATCCAGAGGACAGAAACACAACCTGGAAAACAGACTCATAGAAAATTGTCTGCTTAGATATATATACCAGGGGGTGATTAAAAGCAGATGGAGGATTATTGCAGCGGAGGGTTTCATAAAACATCAGGATACTTCAGGATATTGGGTGAACCAAATTTGTCCTCAGATCTCCAATGCAGGCTGACATGAAGCAAAATATGGATGTTACCGATCTTTAGTCTTGAGATCTCTGCATCTGAGCGAGACTCTGAAACTAAACGCATGCAAGCAGCTGCATAATGTTTTATGGCTGCCTGATGAATAAAAATCAGTGTTGCCAGCTTCGCTTATTATGACTGACATTAGTCCTTTTTTTGTTAATGAGTATTGGCAGCTGCGGGTATCATTTTTTGGTACTACCGAGTTTCCAAATTTTAATTTTGATCATCCATAGTCCGTGTGTAAACATTGTGGTGGGACAGTGGTGGGTGTTCCAACAGCACACTCCCAATTACAGTGTCAGCATGCTGATGTTTACCAGGTGTGTTTACCACGGTCATGTTCTTAGTTAAAGCTCTGTTAAGCGACTTGTCTGTACAAATTTCATGACAGCCAGAAAATCCAGCCTGGACTCTCCAGCAAAGCGACTGAATGACACAGCAGTTATGAAACATTAATGCTCATAAAATAATGAATCCAGACAAGCTGTGTGTGTGGTAATATTCATTTAATGTGCAATATATAAGAATGACATCCTGTGTTCAGTCGAAGCAAAAAGTTACTTTCTCACTACTGTTCTTTCAGTTTTAAGGTTGTTGCCAGTTATGGATCAGCACCACAAGACATGAGATTGCTTCATGAGATTAAACCTCCATCCCATTTCCCATCTTCCCTTAATTTCCAAAGTCCTAGAGAAAACTGTTGCATCTCAGCTCCATTCCCATCTCACCCACAATAACCTTTATGAACAGTTTCAGTCTGGCTTCCGTCCCCACCACAGCACAGAAACAGCTCTCATCAAGATCACTAACAACCTACTCATTGCTGCTGATTCTGGTTTAATCTCTATTCTCATTCTCCTCGATCTGAGTGTGGCCTTTGACACCATTTCTCATCCCATCCTCCTCAATAGACTCTCTTCCTTAGGCATCACTCACACCCCCCTCCGCTGGTTTCAATCTTACCTTACTGGCCGCACTCAGTTCATCCAGTTAAAATCCTTTACCTCAGAACCCTCCCCAGTCAAGTCAGGTGTGCCCCAGGGCTCTGTCCTGGGGCCCCTCCTCTTCATAGTATATCTCCTCCCTATCGGCAAAATCTTCCGCAAATTCAATATCCAGTTTCACTGCTTCGTGGATGACACCCAGCTCTACATTTCCAGTAAGCCCAACTCAACTCTCCCACCATCCTCCCTTACACTCTGCCTCTCTGAAATCAAATCATGGTTCACCTCTAATTTCCTCAAACTCAACGGCAATAAAACTGTACTTCTTCTAATTGGCACTAAATCCACCATCTCAAAATCTGACAGCTTTTCTTTAACTATTGACAGCGCCATAGTCTCCCCCTCCCCTCACGTCAAGAGTCTGGGTGTCATCCTCGACAGCTCACTTTCTTTTCAAGCTCACATTAATAACATAATTCGGTCAGCATACTTCCATCTATGTTCCATAAACCGTCTTCGCCCTTTCCTTACCCCTCACACTGCCGCCATTCTCGTCCACAGCCTCGTCACCTCCCGTATCGACTATTGCAATTCACTTCTTTATGGTCTCCTCAACAAACTCCTTCATAAACTGCAACTGGTCCAGAATTCAGCAGCCCGTATTATCACCAGAACCCCTTCCTTTCACCACATCACCCCGGTTCTCCAACAGCTTCACTGGCTCCCAGTTAAATTCAGGTCCATCTTCAAAATTCTCCTCCATACCTTCAAAGCAATCCATAACCTCTCTCCTCCATATATCTCAGACCTTATAAGTATTCACACTCCATCCCGTTCTCTCAGATCTTCTTCTTCCATCCATGCGGTTCCTTCTGCCCGTCTCGCTACCATGGGGAGCAGAGCTTTCAGCCGCTCTGCTCCTCGTCTCTGGAACTCACTTCCCCCAGACATCAGGAACATCGACAGTTTTACCCTTTTCAAAACAAAACTCAAAACACATATGTTTAAATCTGCCTACAACCTCTGATTTTATTGAACTGTTTCTCTCTTTGTTTTTTTTTTCTTGTTTGGGTTTTATTATTGTTTTATTGTATTTTATTAAGTATTTTCTGTCAAGTGACCTTGGGTGTTCTGAAAGGCGCTTTTAAATAAAATGTATTATTATTATTATTATAAATTGCTCACAACTGATGTAGAAAATCACTTTGTACCCAGGCAGAGTAGGAGTGCCCAATCCTGGTCCTGGAGGGCCGGTATCCAGCACATTTTAGTTTTAACCCTGTTTCATCACACCTGATTTCAATCAGCAGGTAATTAACCAGCTTCTGCAGAGCTTGATGAGCTGCAGCACATGTGATTTAACAACTTAATCAAACATGTTGGAGCTGAAAAACCACTAAATCTTGCAATACCAGCCCTCCAGGACCAGGATTGGGCACCCCAGAAAGAGATTCTAGCATTTAATCTCAGAATAGTAATTTGCAAACTTAGGTCTGACCCAACACAGGAGTTCATCAAGAGGAGCCAGTTAAGGCATCTCAGACATCTGACCAGGATGCCTCTTGGACACTTCCCTGGTGAGGTTTCAGGGCACGTCCAACCAGGAAAAGACCTAACAGAAGACCCAGGACATGATGGAAGGACTACGTTTCTCATCTGGTCTGGGAACACTTTAGGATTCCCCCGAATAAGCTGGCTCGAGTGGCTGGGGAGAGGGAAGTCTGGGCCTCTCTGCTTGGGCTACTGCCTCTGCAACCCAACCCCAGATAAGGGGAGGACAATGGATGGATGGTTACTGAATAAACAAACTCCAAAAGCAACGCTGTTATTCCCAAAATGGGGTACCAAACTAAAAGTTCTACTATCCAGTGAAGAACAGAAAACATGCAGTTCTATTTCATCTAGTCTTAGCCCTTAAGCTAGCTGCTATTGGAAGAATGATCTCCGCATCAGCCAATCATGAAGAGCTTAAATGTACGCCCACCAATAGTGGGCCCCCTCGTGGTATATAACCGCAGTGACCCCACTGCTCACCTCCTTTTTCTCTTCATGCCAAGCTTGAGAGCTTTATTAAAGAGCAAATATTATCTCAAAAGAGCAAATTATCCGAAGACGACTTACCAGCCATGTCCAGCGACACCAGACCCTGCCGACCTGCCAGACAAGCTCCATTTCCAGCGGCGACCTGCACGCTAAGTGTGAGGTCTGTCTCGGGGCTCACCACGCTGGCCTGGCCTTGACCCCGCAGGCCTCGTGCCCGTTCTGTGCCGCTCTGCCCGTGGCGGAGAAGATTCGCCGGGTCGAGTACTTCACTCCCGCCGCCGACGAAGAATTTCCGGTGGCTGACTCCTACCCGCTGGACAAGGCTTTGGTTTTCTTCTACGCCGGTCAGGAGCCGGCTGGCTTCAACCGGCTGGATGACGTCACTGACAGCGAAAACTACGATGAGGCGGCGTCCCTCCTAGACATAACGGAGGTCGACGAGCTTCGCTCAGCGGGTCCTTCTGCCCCAGTGGCTTCTCGCTCCTCCCTGCCAGCAGTAAGAGCACTGCTCCAGGAGCTGCCCGCCATCATTTCTGCGTCAGCAGCCCGCAAGGGGCTAGCTGTGCCAGAACCGGCCCTGCCTGAAGCGGATGATTTGGCGGGAATTTTCGGGGCAACTCAGACACGCTGTCCAGACCCTGTCTGGCCGCGCTTCCCCGCTGCTATGAGCTGCTGGTCTGCCGCCTTCTCCGAGCCTGCCAAGCTCAAGGCGCCAGTCTCCACATATGCGCCCATCACCAAGGTCGAGGGGTTTTCCGACCAAGGCTGGCCGTCCGTTCCTCCACTAGAGCCGGATTTGGCCTCGCTGTTCGGCGCCAAGAACCACCTCGCTGGCCCGCGAGCTGTTCCCGCTTCAAAACATGACCAGCTGCTGACGCGGCTCACCGACCGCGCACATCAGTGTGCCTTTCAGACCGGCGCTGCAGGGAATAACATCGCCCTTCTTGCCTTCGGCGTCTCCAAGATGATGGAGGAGCTGGAAGCTCCCGAGGAGTCGAAAGCCATCATAACTAAGACTGCTGATGCCATCCTCAATCTGTGTGCTGCTGTGCTCACCGGTTCTGCTCGCATCGCTGCCTGGCAGACCCTCATCCAGCGAGCGATCTGGCTGAAGGCCCTGCCCTCCATTCCGGAACATCTGCAAAGGGAGATGCTGGATGGCCCCATCACCACCGATGTTCTGTTTGGTCCCCATCTTAGGGGCGTCATTGAGAGGGCTCAGAAGACGGCCGAACTATCGGCTACGGTGCGAGACCTGGTCCACCCTCGGTCAGCCTCGCACTCCGGCCGTTCAGCCAGAGGATGGGACAAACGGCGCGGAAGCTTCAGACGTCCAGCTGCACCGCCCGCTCCACGGAGCCGGCCTCCCGCTTCGGCTCCACATCAGCGGGACCAGCGAGATGGCGGACAACGGTTCCGGCGGGGCCAGCAGACGCCGTCTTGGCAGTCCCAGGTGCAGGAGCCTCGCCGAAAGCAGCCACGGAAGTGACTGTTTGGGGGGAATGTGTGTGTTGCTGATTGTTCTGATGTTGTTGGTTTTGAAATAAAACCCAAAAAACGTCACTCAAAGAGCTCAATCCTACAGTCCTCCGCAGAATCCTCTGCCGAGTTTTCACACATGTTCCCCACACCAAGCACTGCTGCACGCACACATGTTCCTGCAGGTAGTCATAATACACGGCCAGCCGTAAGGGTGCGCTCCATTTGCGCTCTGGCCCCAGCATCCGGCCAGGCCCAACTCGTCCCGCTCTCCCCACGCCGTTGGGTGGGGCGGGATGTCATGTCGCTGTCTCGACCACGCGCGGCGGCACAGTGCGCGGCTCCATCCGCTAGCACTCTGTCGCCCCCGTGCACAGGCCCGGCTCCCACTCGTCCTTCATTGTCGGACTCCACGCTCTGCGGTGTGGACCAGCCTGTTCCAGCTGTTTCGCACTTGCCCTTTCGAGCGCAGCCCTCCATGGGTCGCCCCCAGTTCTCTGGTACGGGCGACGGCGGTAAGGGCGCATGCACAACCCTCAGACGTTGTTCACGTGACCGCGCACACGCGTCCATTGTCGGAACGCGCGCACGAGTGGCGCCGCCTTTGCATCATGAGCAAATGGATTTCGGACACCATTCATTGCGGTCACACACTTCATTTTCAGGACACTCCACCGCCCTTCAACGGGATCGTGGAGACGACATTCACATCGCAAGTACAGTCTCAGGCGCTAGAGCTGGAGCTGCGGGAACTTCTGTCCAAAGACGCTATTTCCCGAGTCCCTCGCGGACAAGAACTCTCGGGTTTCTACTCCCGCTACTTCGTAGTACCGAAGAAGTCGGGAGGAATGAGGCCGATTCTCGACCTGTCCCTGTTCAACTGCTCCATAGCAGTAATGCATTTCCGCATGTTAACGATGAGACAAGTCCTGGAATATGTGCACCCCGGGGATTGGTTCACGTCAATCGACCTGAAAGACGCAAACTTCCACATACCAGTAGTTCCAAACCACCGGAAGTTTCTGCGTTTTTCGTTCAAGGGAGTTCAATATCAGTTCAATCGCCTCCCTTTCGGCTACTCGCTAGCCCCGCGCACTTTCTCCAAATGTCTGGAGACCGCGCTGCAGCCACTGCGCACGGAGGGAATGAGGGTCTTATTTTACCTGGACGATCTTCTCCTGTGCGCTCGGTCTGAGGACGAGGCGTCACAGCAAACCAGGAGGTTGACAGAGCATCTGTCAACCCTAGGGTTTTCTATAAACTGGGAAAAGAGCTCCATCCTTCCATCCCAGTCGATTGTGTATCTCGGGGTGGAGTTGGACGCCTCCCTAATGAGAGCACGTTTGTCGCCTGCAAGAGCGGCAGATCTCTCCACGGTGATCTCCCGTGTTCAACCCCGCAAGATCGTGAGAGCCCGGTTAGTCATGAAACTCCTGGGCATGATGTCCGCAGCCCATTCAGTAGTGCCTCTAGGTTTGCTGCGCACGAGGCGCTTGCAACGCTGGTTCGTCCGCCTCCGGGTACACCCAATACGTCAGAAGAGACGTATGTTGAGGATTCCCCCTTCAGTGGGCGGGGACCTCGCTCACTGGGGGAACCCCTGCATCCTCTCACGCGGGGTTCCCATCGGACGTCCTGCGTCACACGTATCTGTGTTTACGGATGCGTCACTGTCGGGGTGGGGGGGCACGTGCTTGTCCCACACGGTGGCAGATCGCTGGCCCTCCCACACGCACGAGCACATAAATGTGTTGGAGCTTATGACAGTGAGGAATGTGATCAGACACTTCGCTGCCCTTCTCGAGGGCCGTCATGTCGAAGTTCACACAGACAACCGGGTAGCGGCAGCCTACATAAATCGCCAAGGGGGAGTTCGATCCCTCCCACTGTTGCGTGTCGCCACAGATTTACTGTGTTGGACACATGTCCACCTGCTGTCCATCAGAGCCATCTACATTCCGGGGGTACTGAATGTAGCGGCAGACATCCTGTCGAGAGGGGGACCCCGCGACTCCGACTGGCGTCTACATCCTGCACTGATATCACAGATCTGGATCAGGTTCGGGGAACCGTCTGTGGATCTGTTCGCGGCTCGCGAAAACGCTCAGTGTCGCCTGTGGTTTTCCCTGAGTCCCAGGGACGGACCCCCGCTCGGGGCGGACGCCTTCTCACAGCAGCCCTGGCCTTGAACGCTCCTTTACGCGTTTCCACCAGTCCCTCTGATTCCCCGTCTCCTGGACCGAATTCGGTCGGAACAGCTCTCGGTGATTCTGGTGGCTCCCAGGCGCGTGTCCGCGTCATGGTTTCCGGACCTGCAAGCGCTAGTGTCCGGCTCCCCGTGGAGGCTCCCGTGGAGGGCGGACGCCCTTCTCCAGGCGGATGGGATAATCAAACATCCTCCGGAAATAGGCCAACGGCTGTGGGTCTGGCCGCTGAGCGGTCACGCTTAGAGGCTTCTGGGCTGCCGCATGATGTGGTGGCCACGATTCAGAGTGCGCGGGCGCCCTCTACCATTGCCTCTTACGCTGCTAAATGGGAAGCTTTCCAGAACTGGTGCGCAGAACGGAATGTTCAAGCGCTCTCCTGCCAGCTGGCGGATGTTCTATCGTTTTTGCAGATACTGATGGACAGGGGCCTCGCATTCAGCACTGTTAAGACATATGCTGCAGCTATCTCATCATGTCATCAGGGTTTTGGAGATAGATCTGTTTTCAATCATCCCCTCACAAAACGTTTTCTAAAAGGTGTCAGAAGGAACAGACCTGTGTCCCGCCCGCTTTTTCCCCAATGGGATCTAACGGTGGTTCTGCACGGCTTATCTGAAGCTCCATTTGAACCCTTGGACCAGGTCTCACTCAAGTTCCTGTCGCTTAAAACTGCATTGCTGCTGGCGCTAGCATCAGTTAAGAGAGTGAGTGACCTAACCGCCCTCTCAGTGGCTCCCGCATGCCTCAGGATCCGGGAGGATGGCGGGTCTGCTGTTTTATGCCCCAACCCAGCCTTTGTGCCCAAAAGCATTAATGCTTCCTTCAAATCCAGGTCAATTTCATTGGCTGGACTTTTTCCTCCTCCCCATAATTCTGAGGAGGAGGCGGCTTCTCACCTTCTCTGCCCGGTGCGCGCGCTTGCACGATATGTGTCACGCACTTCAGGGATTCGTCGCTCACAAAACCTGTTTGTGCACTACAGGGAGTCTTCCCTTGGTCAGGCGCTGTCGGCCCAGCGTCTTTCACGCTGGCTGTGTGACGCCATTTCCCTCACTTACACATCATCAGGGCGGGATCCCCCTGAGGCACTCAGGGCTCACTCGGCCAGAGGGATTTCCTCTTCGATGGCGCTCCTCAGTGGTGTGTCAATGGAAGACATTTGTCAGGCTGCTTCATGGGCTTCACCCTGTTCCTTTTCTCGTTATTATTTACGAGATGTGTCTTCAGGTTCCATCACTCGTTCAGTGCTTGGACCCCAGCAGGCTAAATGAATGCTTATGGCACCTCATTGGCCTTGCTGAGATGGATTTTATCCTCTTGTGGATGATGTTTTTTAGTGGGGGCCCCTCTCTTATCGTGCCTGCCTCAGTCTTTAGGCCTGGTCTGAGGCTGAACGTCCCCCACTAGAGGAGATTTGATTGGGTGTGTCCATTGGTTGTGTTAACCAGTGGGGCGTAAACCCATCCAGCTGTGCCTTATTCCAATAGCAGCTAGCTTAAGGGCTAAGACTAGATGAAATAGAACGTTGGTTACGTATTGTAACCCCAGATTCTATGAGTCTAGTCGCAGCCCTTAAGCCACTGGCCCCACTGGTTATGATGGGAATAAGAGCCATTGGAGGTGAGCAGTGGGGTCACTGCGGTTATATACCACGAGGGGGCCCACTATTGGTGGGCGTACATTTAAGCTCTTCATGATTGGCTGATGCGGAGATCATCCTTCCAATAGCAGCTAGCTTAAGGGCTGTGACTAGACTCATAGAATCTGGGGTTACAATACGTAACCAACGTTCTTCCATTCCAGTCTGGGGTTAGGGTGGGAGGTAAGGGGATCTTGACAGGGAATGTAGGATGGTTAGGGTTAGGTGTCTTGTAACAGTGCCATTACGTGACACCTTCTGTTTCACAACTGTTGCGATTCTGACTTAAAAGTTTGTCAGTCCTCTGGGGCCCCCTTGTGGCCTGGGGGTCCCAAGCAATTGCTTGCCCTGCCTGTCGGCCCTCTGCCCAGACCAGTTTGATTGTATAAAAGATCTGTTTATTTAGGATGCTCCTTTGCTGCAGCTCTTTTGACGATTGCTTGATTGCAAATTGAGCTAAATTAATTTAAAAGATCGATTAAGATCATGTAAATGGGTCATGAGTTCAGCTAGTGTTTAATGTCCCTAGATTATCACCGTTTGACTTGTGTATTACCACTTATCCTACGAACATGTTCAAAAACATGTCAAGATGGATTTGTAAACAGAAATATTTTCCATGGACACCTTATGTGATGGTTTCAAAGAATTATGAGGCTCAGATCATTGGAAGCGTTGGGAAAGGGCAATCACTTGATCTGGATCTCTGAACATCAGCTAGACCACTTCCTCTATAGTCGAATGGTGATGCAGACTCTGGAAAATTCACACAAATCTACATTTAAACATGATAATGGCAGCAAGAAAAAGAGTGGCGCCTATATTCTTATTTATTTTTATTTAATAAACTTTTGTTATAAAACTGTCACAAAAATGAAGACACTCCAAAATATCATCAAAGGCTGTTGGATTTCAATAAAGGCCAGGACTGAGGAGCCTGCAATAGTCTTTGCCAAACCAACTGTCAGAACGAATAAACCAGCTCACTAAACCACAGCTACTATCCAACTGTCCTGCAGTCCCAAATTAAAGGAGAGCTGGTGGTTTTTAGACAAACCAGATTACACTTTTCATCTACCATCTTCTTTCCCCCAACAGATCCGGCAAAACCCCCTTCGCTTATAGTCATACGTCTTACTTCACTTATACATTGTGGTTCAATGTGGATTTGTTTTCATCATTAAAATGAACACATATTGGAGCAATAAGAGGCCAAGTGATTCCAGTTCAACCTCAAGCATTTCAATGAGTAGATATGACATAACTTGAAAAACAAAGACGATGAGGCCAAGGTTCCTGCAGGAAGATAACGGAAGAGGGCTGAAGATGGGGAAGCGGAGGTTGTGGCTTTGGGCGGCGGATGAATGCTGGAGCCTATTCCATGTTAGAGGTTAAGCAACGAGCACAATAAAAGGGTCAAGGACTAAACACTGGTGTTTGATCTTCATTATAGAACAAAAACAACAGACTTAACCCTTTTCACAGAAGAAATGGGCAGCAGTGTGAAGAAGACTTATGAATCCACATGAATAAAAGCTAGAGACAAGCATGAACATAAAATAATATTAAAGGTATTCTAGAAAGAGCATCTACATAAGATATGGCCCTTTGTTGGGGCTCGCAATGGCCCAGGAACCCTGATAATGGCCAAACACAATCCGAACGAGGAACAAAGTGAGTGTCCAGCAGGTCCTGGAACAGGGATTTGCGAGTTAGCAAGGAAGAGGACAAGGATTACAAGATGTGGATCTATCTGCTATTCATTCAAAGCCTGGATATTCCCAGTACATCCTGGAATGTGAATGAAGTGTCAAAAATCTTCTTTGTTGTTTATTTACATAAAAAAGGATGTTAGTTTTAGCTCATGCTGCATTAGAAGGAGCTCGTGGTAATTTCAGCAATAGCTAATGCTACTGTTTGCAGTAGCTCATGCTAGCGTTAGCAGTAGCTCAGGCTAGTGTTCATCTATGTTTAGAATTATTGCAACCAACGTTTATATAGTGTGTATGTTATGGTGGGTTGGGACATGTTAATTTAAGGTGGTATTTCTATGCCAGTGACATACCAGCTTTTCTCAGCGGCCATTACAACATTACTAATTTACACAAGAAAGCAGGTTGGAGAAGGCACAGACTTTAGGGAATGGATTATTAGACACTTCAGCAACCTTTATTCAACAAGATGAATGTGGATTTAGATTCTAGGACACCTGTAATAAAAATACAACTAATAAAAAATGTGTTACTTCATCATGTTCATTATCATCATCATCTTCTTCACCACCACCATCATAATTTTTGTTTCTATAGTCCCTTCCACCACCTTCTCGGTGGCCCAAAATGCTGTAAACCAGCACAGTAGTACAACAGAAACAATAAAACAAAAAGATAAAAATAGACAAAAGATTGACAAAGTATAAAAAAATAACTCAGACAGGACCTGGAAAATCAAGGGAGACATATGACCAATGAAAGAGCACAATAAAACCAAGAAACTCATAGGAAGATGGCCAAGTGATGAGTGTGTTTTTAAATGAGACTTGGCCTGTTTTTGTACAGCACCTTCTTAGGGTTCTACAACCCCCAGGCACTTTACAACACGCTGATGATGATGAGCTACCTGGGGTGCACTGAAAGAGGTGAGGCCTGCCATACACTGGCACCACCGATCCCTCCGACCAGCAGGCAAGGCAGCTTCAGCGTTTTGCCCAAGGACACAAGAGCAGCATTCTCTAATGGGAGCCGGGATCGAACCTGCAACCTTCTGATTGCCTACTTCACATACAGAGGAAGCCCATTCCACAGGTTGGAGGCCACCACAGTAAACACACGATCCTCCCAACATTTGTATTTAGAGCATAGGACTTGCAGGAGTTCTGTCTAGAGAACGAAGGGCCCACAAAGGGGCATATCTAGGGATCAATGCAGAAAGATATGGTCGGGGTGGTGACCTGTACAGGACACTATGTACATGGAGCAACAACTTAAACCTAACATTCTCAACCAGGAGCCAGGAAAGTTGGACCAGCACAGGAGTGATGTGCTCCCTCTTGCTAGAGCCAGTCAGCAACCACAGGTAGCTCTGACAATCATCGCCTCTGTGAGTGTGCAGCTGTGGCTACTTTGTAGCTCATCACCACCAGTGTGTGAATGTGTGAGTGAGTGGATGAACGATGCACTGCAGTGTAAAGTGCTTTGGAGTCCTCTGACTCTGGCGCTATACAAGTGTGGGTCATTTATTATTTATCATTATCAAATGGAATTTCATATTATGCCTAGTCCCCAGCGGTAGCAGATAAATTGCGAACAGAATGGGGCCAAGAATGGAGCCCTGTGGGACCCTACGTTCAAAGTACTCCAAATGTGCCAGCTCAATCTATTCATCTTCATCAGCAGCAGTGATGATGAAGTCAAACTTCTTAGTGGTGTTCCCTTGTAGTGTGAGTGTGTGGTTTGTGGAGAAGTTCTGTTGTGCATTTCCAGGCTGGGTGTGTAAATCAGTGTGTTAGTGTTTCTCTAACCATGTTAAATGAGCGTTTTCACAGTAAACACTTTAATGATGGATTGAGTTACTGCATCTGCAATTAGAATCCCCAAATCATGCTGATTGGTGCCTCATTTTAATAGGAAACGCATACAAAGAGTTGTTGCTGTACTTTGTTACAAGATTTTCCAGCAGCTGCATTTTTCTCCCCTCTGTGCTTTTTTAAAAATCATCAATTGTGAAAGAAATGAGAAAAATCAGATTCACGCTGTTGGAAAAACGTGTATATACTGAAAATAAATCCAACAATACGTTAATGACAAAGTTATAGCTTAGACTGTCCCCAGAAAGCTCTAGGACAATAGTTTTGTTGATAAGATAGCTGAAATGAAAGTTCCAGGCTGTTCAGTGAATGAAACATAAAAGTGAGCCCACCCACGGAGGAATAATTTACCTCTACAAAAAAGGTCAAAAATAACATGATATTTAAATTTTTAGAAGTGACCTGTAGTTTCTCCATGCTGAGTCTTCAGTCTTGTAATTTGTTCACTGATCTCAGTCAGTTCTTGATTGAAAAAAGGTAGCTGTCAATCTCACATACAAACCAGCAGATATAAAATACTTTCTATTGTTTCCATCGGCATAAATCTGTCTTTGGGTTCAGTAAAAAAAAAAAAAATCATTCAGCAGAGTTTAAAAGTCACAATGCTCCCAGCAGGCTCATAATCCAACAAAACAAGTCTTAAGTCATTCTTGGACTCATGGCAAATTGTGAAACCCTGCATAAACATTTTTATTTTATCTATTTCAGACTGTTTCACGTTTTTCCAACAATGCACTCCAATACACGATGTTTCAATCTGGACTCGGCATCTGCTTTTTTTGTTTTTAGGAAAGAGGAAGTATCTGGAGGAAATAACATTTTAATCACTAATGTAGCAATACTATTTTTTTGTGCTTGCAGACTTTTAAAAATCTGGCAAGTTTGTTTTTATTTATCCACTGGAGATAAAAAAAAAAGTCCACGTCCCTGCCCATTTTAAGCTAGACTTAAGCTTTATCTTAGATAAATGCCTAGTTTTTTACTTATGTCTTAATGTTCTTCTAATTGTTCTTTTTTTCTTTTGTTGCTTTTTAATGTTTTATTCCTGTATTTTGACTAAAACGCTGTTTTTTATTGTGTTTAATGTGTTCGTTGCACTATGTTCCCACCACGGGCTGCATGGTGGTGCAGTTGTTAGCACTGTTGCCTCGCAGCACGAAGGTTGCAGGTTCGAAACTCGGCTGTGGCCTTTCTGCGTGGAGTTGCGTGTTCTCCCCATGCATGCGTGGGTTTCCTCCGGGTACTCCGGATTCCCCCACAGATCACAACATGCCCTATAGGTCATAACTTGTAAGTCGCTTTGGATTAAAGCGTCTGCCAAATGAATAAACAAAAACATAAACATGTTCAGCACCTTGAGCCTCCTGTATTGGGGTGAGAAGGGCCTTTATTAATTAACAATTAAATTGAATTGTGCACACAGAAGATTTATTTTTGCCTCCTCTAAAAACCTCACACATCCAGTTTTCATCTGACACCTTTTGACCTCTCAGGCTGCAAATCAAAACAAGTAAATACACCTCAAACAGCCCCTTTAAAGTCCATAAAGCATTATTTATAGCATTATAGTTTTTCTTTAATAGGATCCACATTTCAAAAGCATCATTTTGGAAATATTTTTCCAAGACTATCCATGCTATAATTTCCAATGTAAACAAGCTTTCCTAACAAAGTCTGGTGAATTAATTGATCATTAATAGAAAAATGAGGCAAAATAATGATAAATTGTTTTCAAATTGAGAAGAATGAAAGATTCTTCAGGCATCTTCATCCACATTATGTTTTAGCGCTCTCCTCTGGATGAAGATGGAACTGCTGCATGGCACCAAGATGAAAGGAAATTTTGTCTGTTGAGGTACAGAAGAAAATTCTTGATATTTTAGTTCTTGTTTTAGTTGATTTGTGTTCTAATAAAAATAAGTCATCACTTTTACTTTGCACAAGAGATTGAGCTTAAAATTCTGTGACCCTGCAAGCAGTCAATGTCACATGGACGTGCAGATCATGTCTATATCGAGTCCGCCGGTCCAGACCATGTCTGTAGGACCTCCAGACTAGCTCTTCAAAAGTGGGAATAATTTACCTCTACAAAAAAGGTCAAAAATAACATGATATTTAAATTTTTAGATGTGAACGACAACTTTTCTCTATTTAAAGATACCCGGTTTGATACTTGACTTGAGTTTGACTTTATGGTACTAGCATGAATAATGTCATATTTAGAAAACATCTGATTTTAAGTATGAGGCGGCTGTAACTTCAGACCGGTTATAGCCTTTGACAGAATGACATCCTTTTATCTTCCAAAAACACTTTTGAAGGCTCACATGGAGTTTCCATTAAAGACTGCCCAGGTGGTTTTGTGTTACATACCATCTTGAGCATCTGGTTAGAGAGAAGGAGCCAGGTCTGATCAAAAAGCATAAGTTACAGCCCTGAGATTCAGTCTGATGACAGATTTATTCTACCTGACCTTCTTAATTATCCAGAATGCGAGGACTGACCATCTCTACAGAAATCTTTCTCCTCCAAACAAAAGTTTCAGACTCCTTTCATATTTCATGCGACTCCTGTTTTAACTTATCATTCACAAGCAGAGGAAGATGAAAGAACCTTCTTTCGTGTCTAGGATATATTTTTTTGTTTCTCTGCTAACAAGATCAAACCAATAGTCTTCACACATTAAATATTTCATATACATGCCTCATATATATCATTAAGTATTTCCACCTCTCTTTCCATCAGTTGTCTGTAAATGATAGCTTCATCACAGATGCTGAACTTTAAACGTACAAAACGAGTGAAAAAGCATCAAAACATGTTTTATGTAACCGATGGTCAAAGGCATTTTAAATGATTAAAATAAAGATTTGGTCCATTAGAGGTGAACTACGAAGAAATGATGAGAGGCTTAGGAATTTTGCACATTATAACATTTAAGCTGCGCGCGCCATGTCATGCATGTGTCTTAGATACAGTGTAGTTACACCATTCAGCCAGGTGGTGGCAACATTTCATCAAACACACAGTGCCAAGGTTCACATTTCATGTTTTGCTGGTTTGATGTTATTTTTAATAACTTCATCGGCACTTAGTGATACTGGATTACTACATTTTTTTATTGTTCAATGCTTGATTAATATTGCAGAAAATTTGCTGTTATATAAAAAAAATGCTCCAATGTTTAACAGCCTGTAAGCGCTGAGATGCTAGAGGGCTAAAATAAAGACTCCGTTCACCTGGAGTTTCTCTCTAACCTACAACTACGCATTTAGCCATTAGGTTTACTAGTTATTGCCAAGTTTGCTTCACACCTGGATCAGCCAGCTAGCATAAAAGATGTGTCCTCTCTTCCTGTGGTTAGTTAGCATCTATTATCATATATTCTGAGCATCCAATGACAGTGTCATAGCAGGACTTTGATTTGATTTGTGTTTCTAATGGGACAAAGCTTATTGATGAACCTACATAATGAAGTAAATACGCCAGCGTTAGCAGAAGCCAGTTTCCATAGTCCCATTTACAGGAAACACACATTGCATGATAAACAGGAGCTAATATGCAGAACATGATTATAAGTTAAATAATCTAATAACACACAAAAAAACAACATGATGTAGTTTCATAATCTAAAAAATATATGTATCGATAAAACTCTAATTAAAACTGTAGTGGTGACTATTGACCAGCCATAAATTTGGGATTAAAATGATGTTGATTTGAAGAAGCTTCCTATGAAGCTGTCCCTGTTTCATTAACATGTATGTGGTGGAAGATGATTTTAAAACATTAGTTTAGTCCACATAATACCCCTCTTTGGAACTGTAGATAAGTGACCTCAAGAAATCCAATCCAATCCAATCCAATTTTATTTATAAAGCGCATTCACAAGGCATTACAACCAAACAAGGCGCTGTACACTAAAAATGTTGGTTAATTAAACAGGCGTTATATAAACATGTCAAACACAGATAAAAGATAAAAAGGAAATACAACAAAATTCCCAAAAATAACAGCTAAAAATCATTAAGACACAGGGTGAAGTAAAAATAGGAAAAAACATTTTACAAAGAACCTCAATAGTAAGGAAGTCGATAATTGTGGAGTCAGTTTATAAACAGTGTAGATGTAAGTGAGGTTCATAATTATGTGGTATAAGCTAGGTTGAAGTAGTGAGTTTTCAGGCGTGATTTAAAAATGCTAGCTGTTGGTGCTAGCCTCACTAGCAGTGGTAATGCGTTCCACAGCTTCGGTGCACAGACAGAGAAAGCCCTTTCTCCACGGCTTTTTAAACGAGCATTGGGAACAGCTAGGAGGAGCTTATCTTCAGACCTGAGAGCACGCGGCGGGTTGTAGTAATGGACCAGTTCACACAGATATGGAGGAGCTTGATGGTTCAAGGATTTGTAAGTGAGAAGCATAATTTTGAAGTTTATCCTGGACTGCACGGGCAACCAGTGGAGAGATTTCAGAATTGGAGAAATGTGTTGTCTTCTGTCAGCTCCAGTCAGCAACCTAGCTGCAGAATTCTGGACCAGCTGAAGTCTAGAAAGAGCTGCTTTACTGATGCCATATAAGCAGGAGTTGGAGTAATCCAGCCTTGAGGTGATAAAAGTGTGGACCACCGATTTCAGAAGACGTACACTCAGGATGTGCTTTAGTTTTGAGATGCGTCTTAGTTGGTAAAAACATGATTTAACTGTGTTATTGACCTGGGCATCCATCTTCAGAGCCTGGTCCATTTTTACTCCAATGTTGGAGATTACAGAGGATACATTAGGTGAGAGATAGTTGAGGTCAGGTTGTTGAGTTGCCGTGATACTGTTAGGACTGAAAACGATTAAGTCAGTTTTGGAGTCATTGAGATGGAGGAAGTTGTCAGCTAGCCATTGCTTGACCTCAAGGATACAATCAGACTGAACTTTCGTTGACTGAGTTGGCTTAAATGAAAAGTAGATTTGACAGTCGTCAGCGTAAAGATGGTATGAGACAGCGTGCTTTCTGAAAATGGCTCCTAAGGGCAGTATATAGAGGTTGAAATAAATCAATATATTTTCCACATTGGCTGGTCTGTCTTACACTTGTTGGATAATTCTGGAAATCTGATGTCATGAATAATTAGATCCAAATTCAGTTTAGATGTCAAGAAACAATATCAGAAAGTTGTCCTGTTAGGTCACTCTCCTACCATTTGCATAATAACATTAGTCTAAAGTTCCCTTAAAGGGACTTTACGGAGTTTTGAATTGTTATGCTTGCGATTGCCCCCGCAGGTCAAAAGCGTAACGGCAGCTTCAATAGTAGGCTCGTGCACGAGGCGCGCATGCTGTACGTGCACACTCCTTAACGAAAATGACAGCTGAGACAGTCCCTTGTGTGTGTGTGTGTGTGTGTATATATGTGTGTGTGTGTGTGTGTGTGTGTGTGTGTGTGTGTGTGTGTGTGTGCGTTTGTGTGTGTGTGTGTGTGTGTGTGTGTGTGTGTGGGTGGTTGGGTGGGGGGGGGGGGGCGGAGGACAGAGTACAGGAGAACGCGCAGCTAATTAAATAAGTTGGTTCTGTACCTTTCTCTTCAGCACAGCCGACAAAGGTTTAAGATGGGTTAGTCCTCCTGCATGCTCAGATCATTCCCTTCCCTTGCTTGAAAAATTGTTCCAAAATTAAAGTTGAACCCACATCTTTTTTATTTGTGAATTTAATGCAGTTCGGCGAGTCTTAAATAAAAATTTGGGCATCTTACTGTAAAAAATATACCATCAATGTAAAAAATAAACTAAATAAACTATGTTCACATCCAGAATCAAACCCAGGTATTCTGCACAAGAGTCCAACATCTTACTAGGTGAGCTAAAGCACCAGTGATGTCCTTTGTATCTGTAACATTTATATCCTTGATGACCGCTGAAACAACGTTCAAAGAAAGGTTCGGAGCGAAAATGGCTATTTTGTTGCTAATTTGCAGGAATTATCTAGAAGAAAGTAGCTAAGTGTCCTCAGAAATGTAGCTAGCTGTGTCACTAGGCGTTAGGAACAGCGACAAAGGCACTGCTTCTAAAGCTACGGATAGCAAATGCTACGGGCTATGCCTGAGCGTGAACGCACATGAAGCAGCCTGCTCGACCCGAGCAGCTCTCTTTTTCTGTGATTTTACAGAAAAACAGGCAATCACAGTAAAAATGTCAGGGCTCATTCTACAGGACCAGGGCATTGCAGGAGAATGTATGAAGAAGACATTTATTATTTCTATACATGTTTTGGCTGTCAAACTTCCATAATGACCCTTTAACTTATGCTTAAAGCTTCTTAATGAATTTACAGAATGAGCTACGTTTTGAATGCAATCATAATCATGGAACACTCATCCCCCCCTCCCCTCGAGTATCTTCCTAGAGATGCTTCTGCTGGAACCGGACACCAGGGTTTCAAGAGGTAACAAGACTGTGCTAAACTCCCACAGGTCCAAATGTCCCTTGTTAAGAGTGGAAGACCCAGGGGAGTGTGGAAGTGCTGCAATTCGGTGAGACCGACAAAAGAGTTCAATCCAAAGGGGTTCAAATGAAGGCCCAAGTGGCTGCGGAGAGCAAAGTCTGGGCCTCCCTGCTTAGGCTGCTAAACACACGACCTGACTCCAGATATGCGGAAGAGAATGGAATTAATGGATGGCTAAAGCCGGCGGGTTTTTACCCCCGTGAGGTGGAAAATATCTAACTGATCAGATATTCACCCCAGCGTCTCGTGAGGCAGAAAACTCAGTGAAAATCAGGCGAACACAGGGAGCAATCTGCTGAGCAAACTGTCATTCCAGGCCGTTTGCTCAACAGATTGCTCTCATGTGCGGCAGGCTTAAGGGATCCAAAGTGAGTGGTACTACTGAGGTGCCAGTGTACACAAGTGGTAGGTACAACCTTGTGCTGGCATGTGGCAGCTCTACTCTACCAGATGACACATTAGGGGAGACTGGGGATGGTTGTTACACTTTTTTGTTTGAGCAAATGATAATGATAAATGACCCGCACTTGTATAGCGCCTCTCAGAGTAAGGACTCCAAAGCGCTTTACACTACAGTGTATCATTCATCCATTCACACACATTCACACACTGGTCGTGATGAGCTACGATGTAGCCACAGCTGCCCTGGGGCGCACTGACAGAGACGAGGCTGCCGAGCACTGGCGCCACCGGTCCCACCGACCACCACCAGCAGGCAAGGTGGGTTAAGTGTCTTGCCCAAGGACGCAACAGCAGAATTCTCTGTCCAGAGCCGGGATCGAACCTGCAACCTTCCGATTACTGGACAACCCACTCAACCTGTTGAGCTACTGCTGCCAAATGTAACTCAGTGGTTCTTTGTAGAGAGCTCAATCTTTAACATGTAGTACCCATATCTCTCTGCTACAGATTACATGCATCTGGACTTCTACCACATCATCACAGATTAGTTAAATACAGAGAGTGTTACAACCCACCCTAGTACCGGGGTGAGTTGTAACACTGCCTGGGGATGGATGTAACAGTTCAATTATTATGTTTAATAAGATCCACACTAATTTGATTCATGGACTTCATGAGCCTAAAATGTACAATGATGAAGTCTGATCCACCCTTCCCTTGGCCGTGTGTTACCAAAGTGCTCCAAGCACACAATGCAGACATCACTGTAGTCTGACGAGTCTGCTTTTGTGTCATCAGGATTGGGCCTTTTGATTGTCATTTTCTTCTTCTGCAGGGACACCGTTGGCTGTTTAATGCCCAGGCATGATATAAAACTGAGACCAGTGTAAAATGACAACATGGTAGTTTAGAAAGTTGTGACACCATTTTTAGCATTTAGCTTCAAAGCTAGCACTTGCGGACATCAAATCAAAGTAGAGAAACTATTGCTTGAGTTTATGTGAGTCAAACAATTGTATCTATAACAAAATGGACACTATGCAAAAATATTTGTAATGAAAATTTAGACTTTTTTTTTAACCTGAAAATTTGTTTTGTTGTTCCAGAACTGTTTTCAACTTAGCGACATGTGGCTTTGCCAGTGTGATCAATATACAAGTGGGCATAAATTGTATTGATGACATCAATGTAGCTCGCTTCTGACTGGTTAAATGGAGTGTTACAACCATCCCCGGTCTTTACTACTACCAACTACTCCCAGCTGAAACTTTATAACTATACAATAGCCTTTAAAGCCCCATTGACTTCCATTCATTTCTTATTTCCAGGGGCCCATGGTCTGGAAGTAGATTGATGTGACTTAGGCTTCTTATTTGCAGGCGTAACAAGCAGAAGTCTTCCTGTAAAAACACATCATCATCAACCATTAATTCAACCACTGCAGGGTCCCGTCACAAAAAGCACAGCCATCTGTACTCTTGTCTAAAATATTTAAAAAGTAAAAGTTATTTAATTTGTGTTTTTTGCTGATCTCTACCTCACCTCCGGTCTGATGGAGTCTGGCTGCACACTCCCATGTCCACGCCAGAACAAAGTTCCAAAGGTTACAGTACTTTAATTTGTGTTTTGGTCCGACAGCGCGCACACACACACACACACACATGCACACACACGCACATGCACGCACACACACACACACACACACAAACACACTAGTTAGTTGTATACTTTTACTTTAAGTACATTTAAAAAGCATACTTTGATACCTTTGCTCAAGTCCAGATGCTTCCATCTTTACTTAAGTAAGGTTTTTCCCTTTATCTAAGTATAAGACTGAAGTACTTCATCCACCATAGTTTTTTCCATGACAGATTCAACAACACTGAGGAAAAAATACTCTAAGGTAGTCAAAGCTTTGCACCGCTAGGGGGCAACATGAGACCGTGATAAAGATGATGGACTCTGGTTTAAGTGGGGAATAAAATAAAAACAAACAATCTCTCTCGCTTTGGGCTGCATCAAGTGATGGTGGAAGTAATGATAACATTACCAGCACAGTGCATGATTTTTCATAATGAAAACAAAGTCTGAGTAAATTCAAAAAGTAAAAACACATTACATTCACTCCTCCTTGAACCGTCACCTTATCGTGGTGGAGGAGTTTGAGTGCCCTAATGATCCTAGGAGCTATGTTGTCTGGGGCACTTAGTGCCCCTGGTAGGGTCTCCCATGACAAATTGGTCTTAGGTGAAGGGTGAGACAAAGAACGGTTCGAAGGATCTTTCATGGCGGTTAAAACGAAGAGTCGGAGTACCCGGCCCGGAGGGTTACCGGGGTCCCACCCTGGAGCCAGGCCTGGGGTTGGGGCCCGTGAGCGAGCGCCTGGTGGCCGGGCTTTCGCCCATGGGGCCCGGCCGGGCCCAGCCCGAACCGGATACATGGGCTCGTCCAACTGTGGACCCACCACCCGCAGGAGGAACATGAAGGGTCCGGTGCAATGCGAATCGGGTGGCAGACCAAGGCGGGAGCCTTAGCGGTCCAATCCCCGGACAAGAAAACTAGTTTTTGGGACATGGAACGTCACCTCGCTGGCGGGGAAGGAGCCGGAGCTTGTGGCAGAGGTTGAGCGGTACCGGCTAGATATAGTCGGACTCACCTCGACACATTGCATTGGCTCTGGAACCCGAGACCTGGAGAGGGGTTGGACACTCTACTTTGCTGGAGTTGCTCCGGGTGAGAGGCGGAGGGCTGGGGTTGGCTTTTTGTTAGCCCCGAGACTCTCTGCCTGTGTGTTGGGGTTTACCCCGGGGGACAAGAGGGTAGCTTCCTTGCGCCTTCGGGTCGGGGAACGGGTCCTGACTGTTGTTTGTGCTTATGGGCCAAATATCAGTTCAGAGTACCCACCCTTTTTGGAGTCCCTGGGACGAGTGCTAGATAGTGCTCCATCAGGGGACTCCATTGTCCTGCTGGGGGACTTCAATGCTCACGTGGGCAATGACAGCTTGACCTGGAGGGGTGTGATTGGGAGGAACGGCCCACCTAATCTGAACTCGAGCGGTGTTTTGTTATTGGACTTCTGTGCAAGCCGCAGTTTGGCCATAACGAACACCATGTTCGAACATAAGGATGCCCACCGGTACACTTGGTACCAGGGCAGCCTAGGTCGCAGGTCGATGATAGATTTTGTAGTCGTATCATCTGACCTGCGGCCGTATGTTTTGGAAACCCAAGTGAAGAGAGGGGCGGAGCTGTCAACTGATCACCACCTGGGAACGCCTGGCAGAAGAACCTGTCAAGACGGTCTTCAACTCCCACCTCCGGCAGAGCTTTGACCACGTCCCGAGAGCAGTGGGGGACATTGAGTCCGAGTGGGCCTTGTTCCACTCTGCGATTGTCGAGGCGGCTGTTGCTAGCTGTGGTCGTAAGGTGGCCGGTGCCAGTCGTGGTGGCAACCCCCGTACCTGCTGGTGGACACCAGAGGTTCGGGGAGCCGTCAGGCTGAAGAAGGAGGCCTACAGGGCGTGGCTGGTCTGTGGGTCTCTGGAGGCAGCAGACAGGTACTGGATAGCCAAGCGGGGTGCAGCAGTGGCAGTTGCCGAGGCAAAATCTCGGGCGTGGGAGGAATTTGGTGAGGCCATGGAGAAAGACTATCGATCGGCTCCAAAGAGGTTCTGGCAAACTGTCCGGCGCCTCAGGAGAGGAAGGCAGCAACTCGCTCACACTGTTTACAGTGGGGATGGGGAGCTGCTGACGTCTACTGAGGCTATAGTCGGACGGTGGAAGGAATACTTTGAGGAGCTCCTCAATCCCACCAATGCGCATTCCAAGGAGGAACCAGAGCTGGGAGGCCTGGGGATGGACTGTCCGATCTCGGGGGCAGAAGTTGCTGAGGTAGTCAAACAACTACACAGCGGCAGAGCCCCAGGGGCGGATGAGATTCATCCTGGGTATCTCAAGGCTATGGATGTTGTAGGGCTGTCATGGTGGACACGTCTCTGCAACATTGCGTGGTCATCGGGTGCAGTTCCTGTGGAGTGGCAGACCGGAGTGGTGGTCCCCATCTTTAAGAAGGGTGACCTGAGGGTGTGTTCCAACTATAGGGGGATCACACTCCTCAGCCTCCCTGGAAAGGTCTACGCCAAGGTACTGGAGAGGAGGGTCCGATCGATAGTTGAATCTCAGATAGAGGAGGAGCAATGTGGTTTTCGTCCTGGCCGTGGAACTGTGGACCAGCTCTATACCCTTGCAAGGGTGATGGAGGGGGCATGGGAGTTTGCCCAACCAATCCACATGTGCTTTGTGGATTTGGAGAAGGCTTATGACCGTGTCCCCAGGGGCACCCTGTGGGGGACGCTCCAGGAGTATGGGGTGGGTGACTTTCTGTTAAGGGCCATTCAGTCCCTTTACCAGAGGAGCGTGAGTTTGGTCCACATAGCCGGTAGTAAGTCGGACCTGTTCCCAGTGAGGGTTGGACTCCGCCAGGGCTGCCCTTTGTCACCGGTTCTGTTCATTACTTTTATGGACAGAATTTCTAGACGCAGCCGTGGTGTGGAGTGTGTCGAGTTTGGTGGCAGGAGAATCTCGTCTCTGCTTTTTGCGGATGATGTGGTCCTCCTAGCTTCATCCAGCTCTGACCTTCAGCTCTTGCTGGGTAGGTTCGCGGCCGAATGTGAAGCGGCTGGGATGAGGATCAGCACCTCCAAATCTGAGACCATGGTTCTCGACTGGAAAAGGGTGGCTTGCCACCTCCGGGTCGGGGGAGAGGTCCTACCTCAAGTGGAGGAGTTTAAGTATCTCGGGGTCTTGTTCACGAGTGAGGGTAGGAGGGATCGGGAGATCGACAGGCGGATTGGTTCGGCGTCTGCAGTGATGCGGACGCTGAGCCGATCTGTCGTGGGGAAGAGGGAGCTGAGCCAGAAAGCCAGGCTCTCGATTTACCGGTCGATCTACGTCCCAATCCTCACCTATGGTCATGAGCTTTGGGTAATGACCGAAAGAACGAGATTGCGGATACAAGCGGCCGAAATGAGTTTCCTCCGTAGGGTGGCCGGGCTCAGCCTTAGAGATAGGGTGAGGAGCTCGGACATTCGGGAGGGACTCGGAGTAGAACCGCTGCTCCTCCGGATCGAAAGGAGCCAGTTGAGGTGGTTTGGGCATCTGGTCAGGATGCCTCCTGGACGCCTCCCCGGGGAGGTGTTTCGGGCATGTCCTGCCGGCAGAAGGCCCCCGGGTCGACCCAGGACACGTTGGAGAGGTTATATCTCCAATCTGGTCCGGGAACGCCTTGGGGTCCTGCCGGAGGAGCTAGTGGACAAGGCCGGGGAGAGGACGGCCTGGAGCTCCCTAATTGGGATGCTGCCCCCGCGACCCGGACCCGGATAAGCGGAGGAAGACGAAGACGAAGACATTACATTCAGCTGCAGTAGTCTAGTTGTGTTTTATTATTTAATTTCCTTGTGATCTTTTTTCTTTGTAGCTTTCATTCTTTATTATTTTCCCTTCATGCTTTTATTTTTTTCATCTGTGATGAATGCAAGCACATTTACTGTCCTATTTTCACCTTAAAGGAACAATTTGTAAGAAATTTACAGTGAAATAATCACTAAACAGTCTAATGTCTCAGTCACGCTATTGGTTTTAATCAGCAGGTGATTAACAGGCTTATGCAGAGCCTGATGAGCTGCTGAACAGATGAATCAAGTGTGTTGAAGCAGGGAAACATCTAAAATGTGCTGGATAGTGGCTGTCCAGGACCAGGGTTGCCTACCTCTGCGTTAGAAGGAAGGTTACATTGAAATAGATCTCGTTCTCAGCTGGCAGGGGGGCTTTCGGTTTTTCATCGTTCAATAAAACTAAAGAGGGACGTAGTTACATTCTGTGAGCCCGTGAGGTTGCCGCGTCTGCATCAAACTAACGCTGCAGCGCCAGCATTTGTAAATCAACACTGGCTGGCAAAAAGAGCAGTGTTTGTAAAGAACTGAATCCAGTAACAGGAGTGACCAAGAAGTTATTTCTTGTAACCCTGAGAAGCCACGGCATCTTTTTGTTTTTCCTCTAATATTGGGTAAAGAAGGCTAGAGGCTAACGCTGAGCTATTAATGCTAACAGGAAATTAGAAGTAAATGGTCAGCTCTCAAGCTACTTTTTCAATTACAAATAACTCGACAATATCGTGAAATGCTTTCTCTATCAGCTTACCATGCATTACTTGCCTTCACTCGTCATCTGTTGATCCATAGCTGGCAATTAAATTACTCAGAACGAGGATGAGGAAGTCACCATGTTTTGAAAATAGGCTGCAGTACCCAAATTTGACCACATGATGCACCTTTGTACAATAGGTCTGCTGCTGAAATAAACAGTTGCCAAATAGAGTGACCTACTCTGACACGTTAATATCAAAGACTGGGGGAACTTCATCATCTGTGTCATCACCATTCATCATCATCCTCATCAACACTACTTTCCCACAGGAATGGCCACCTGTCAAAACATCAAAGTTAGCCACGGCTCTGTTTCCTCTTTAGCTCCTCCAACTGTTTCTGCATCAACTTCTTTATTTGGTCTTCCGCCATTCCTCGTCCCTCTTGAAATCACTTAAGTGAGTGACAAATTTCATCATCATCATCATCATCACTGTAATAACCACCATCACAATCGTAGTATTTACTTCTTTCCCTCCAGCAGAGTCCCTTTCATCAAACACTTTGCAAGTTCATTATAGAAGCCACTCATTATGTCTCCCAGCGGTAAATCATGCAGTCAGCCACACATAACAACACTGGCTGTACATCAGAGTGAATGATGGCTGGTGGGATAGAATGTTTCTGGCTCCACATCATGTCACATACAAGGGTTACCGTGTGCACATGTTTGTGAACAAACACGCAAACAGTGGATCACTTTGTTTTGAACAGATCAGTGGTTTTCTGTAAAGGTCAGTGTTGCATAGAACTCCATTAAACATCTTTGTAATCCTCAGTTTGACACACATAAACAAACTTTCAGCTTGAACAGGGAGGATGTGGAATGGCAGCCACTGGAAATCATTTTCTGGACCACAAAGTGATAAATCTGAGGATGCTGTTGTTTTGTATTTACTTGTATGTGACTCTGACAACAACAAAAAAATCTGGAAAAAATGTCTATGATGCACTGTAAAACTTCTAGAAAGTTCAGAAATAAATATTGAGCATGTAAGAGGTGCAAGCAATGCGATCTCTGTAGAGTCTGCTCCGCATACAGACAGAAACAGCAAATTAGCTTATAAACTTCATCTGCAAAGCTTCTTGTCCCTGAGATGCTTCACCATTGCTGTACATTTTTACCATCTGTGCAAACAGTCCAATAAGAGAACAGTAAACAGTTGTGTTTATGAATTTGTTTTCTCAGCTAGAAATGATTGCAATGTTTGTTTAGCATAAGACTAAACCTGCCAGGTGGTAGCATAAGTGGCACAATAGCACAATGCATAAACAGGCACACCAGTATCATATGACTTGCATAACCTGTAAAAAAACAGAAAACATTACATGAACCTTGTGTTTTTACTTCTGTGCACACACTTGGCATAGTTTGAGAACATTTAAATATATCAATTTGTCTCCTATGGTAAAAGTAAAGCTGGCAGCTTATTATTCATCTTCTCTCATTAGAGAAAAGGAAGATTCAGAGGAAGTTTGGTTGGCCTCTTTGGTAATACTAAATGCGCCTGCCTCAATATAACAGCTGCTAATTTATAAAACATGCATGTTTTTCAGCTTTGTAGCTTTTTTGACATCTCAAAAGAACTGAACACCTCTGTCTCTCTCTCATCCATCCATCCATCCATCCTCTTTGCTAATTCAGGCCAGCAACCTAGGCAGAAATGTCCAAACTTCCCTAGCCATCCACTTGAGCCAGCTCCTCCGTAAGAATCCTAAGGCGTTCCCTGGCAAGCCACAAGACATAGTCCCTCCAATGTGTCCTGGGTCTTCCTTTAGTTCTCCTCTTAGTGGGACTTGCCCAAAAAAAACACCTCACCAGGGAGGCGTCAAGGAGGCATCCTAACCAGATGTTCGAGACACCTCAAGTAGCTCCTTTCTATGAGGCGGAGCAGCAGATCTACTCCAAGCCCCCCCCCCCGGATGACCAAACTTCTCACCCAGTCTCTAATTGACACCCTGCAAAGAAAACTCATTTTAGCTGCTTGTTTGATTATCGAGCTCACGTTCCATTTTCTCCCTCATTTATGAACAAGATCCTGAGATACTTGGGGCAAGACCATTCTACCCGTTTCCAACTCAAGACCATGGCCTCAAATTTGGATATGCTGATTTTCTTCTGGAACATGTCTCGCCTGTGAATTGCTCAAGCATGGTCACAGTCTGATGAAACCAACAGGACCACATCATCTGCATGAAGCAGAGACCCGATCCTTGGGCCAACACCTTGGCTGCGCCAAAAAATCTGTGACAAAGTGCATTCTGGTCATATGTGGTCACAAAAAGAGATATGAGATTACAATAAAATAATCCTTATTTAATCAGGACAATTTATAGAGACAAAGCTGCAGAGTTTAAGGGAGGTTCATAGGGAAGAAACCAGCAAGGGGTGAGCTTGAAAAATGAATAAAAATACAGAGAAAGATGTTAGAAACACACAAGCCTGCCTCGGGTGTGAATGGGCACAACCTTTGCGAGCTGAATGCTGAAAATCCAGAAAAAGATCTGAAACATTCGGAGAACATATTGGTTCCAATGAGAGGTAATGGAAATTTTGAGATTCTTAAAATGCATAAAATTTATGATTTTACACAATCTAACCAGCTAGCCCGTTGGAGAAAATACAAATATATTCTTGCATCTATTAGCATTTAATTTCCGGATAAATGATCTTTGAAACGCAAACATAAATGATTTATTTCAGAGGCTCGTTGGCTGACTGCTGCTCTGCTTTGTTCAGACATGGTTTCATCCACACAACAGATGATTGTAGCAAAGCAACAATTACACATCATTGCAGCACCATTACATTAAACAGAATAAAAACCTAATTGTTCTACAGAGACATTGAGGTTTTTAGTTATTTATGTACTCACAAGTGAGGCTTTTAAACCGGAAGGCTGCTATGTTTCAAATGACAAGTGCAGATTGGGGTTGTGTATGGGGCCTGATGGGTAATGATGCAGGAGATTGTTTAGGGGAAATATATGCATGCTTAGCTGTATATGTGACCCTTATTGATAGGCAGAATAGCACAGGTAGATCTCCGAGCACGTACAAGTCATGCATTCCTTGCACGTACAAGTGTGTTTTCAGCATTGCTGCCCTGCTGTCACCTGTTGAGATAAGCTCCTGGGGAGGACATTTTTCTCCGTCGTGAAGTTACACTTTGCAAATACGCAACTGGCCCTTTCATTCAGTTTTTTCCAGAGGTGTGGACTCGAGTCACATGACTTGGACTCGAGTCATTATTTTACTGACTTCTGACTTGATAAAATCTGTAAAGACTTACGACTTGATTCGGACTTGAGTATATTTGATATTTTAGCACAAAAGTGGCACAACATGGTCAAAAATTACAAATCATTTCTGTTCTGGATTTGATCTTGTTCTGCTAAATGCAGCAGCACTTTGTTTATAATCAACTTCAGTTGCACTTTCTGCTTGTTTGAGCAAATAAATGAAGCTTTAAGAAGCTTTATTTCTGGGATTTATTTATTATCATTGTCATTAAATTGAAGTTGGACAGATGGCTTGAATGTGACTTGAAAATTCAAAGTTAAGAACTTGGATTTGATTGGACTTCTACATCTTTGACTTTGGACTCGACATATACTTGGTTGTCTTTGACTTGGACTTGACTCGAGACTTGACTGGAAAGACTTGTGACTTACTTGTGACTTGCAAAGCAGTGACTTGGTCACACCTCTGGTCATTTCATTTTGGTGCATTTTTCTCTCTTAAACATCAGTGAAACGTCAGCTTAAAAAGTTGAACTCTTCTTTCTACTGGTTGAAAATGCGGATTTACAACAATCTGAAACAACTCTGCAGCAGCCTGCTGTAGTTGGCGCTAACAACGAGCTAACATTAACGACAGCCAACTGATACTAAAAAAGCCATGAAGTAAAAAGATAAACAATGTTGGACAAAAAAATAATAAAAACATTGGTCCAATAGCAACAAAGCCAGGTCACCATCAGTTCATGATTACATAGCTTCTTTCAGCTTCCTCAATCGAGTGTAGGTCACGCCGATGTTCACTCTGGTTTTAGCTCATAGCTTCCCCTACTTTTACCTCCAGGCTCTGTCACGATGCCAACACAGAAAGAAAACTTCATTTTTTGCATTTTTTATTGACAATCAACGAACTGAAAATGCTAACTGCTACCAGAACAACAAACACCTATTGCCATAAAGCACGCAGATACCTTTCCACCTGTGCTACCCCAAACCCCAATAGTTGCTGAGTGCAGTTTGTGGTCAGCAGAGTGCCAACATCAACCACTAAAACCATTTTGAAAACAATACCTTCAGAGGTTAAAAAAAATAATAAAAACCCTTTAGTGTTACTTTAAAACCTGAAAACATGAATTGCTCCCATTAGGCATGCAGTGTTTTTGCGTGTGTATGGTTATGTCTGTGGTTTACAGAAGTGTAAAAGTTGTTTGCCATATGGTCGCTATTACAGTACCTCTCACAGACGGCTCCAGGCGGGGGAACAGAGCTTTTGGAGTGGCACGCACAAGCAAACACACCGTACAGATGCACATATTACCCTCTGACATGCAAACCTACAAGTGACAAACATTTTCAGTGATTATTCCTCTCTTGTGCGCGTGCGGGTGTGCGCTCGCGCGCGCACACACACACCTGCAAAGTTAATTTCAATCACAAGGCCAGTCAAGGTTTAATTTGCAGTCTTAATTTAGTGACAGGAAGTGTTTGAAAAGGTGGGGTTTGATGGGAAGCAGATAGCAAAAATATTAGGCACACACACACACACACACACACACACACACACACACACACACACACACACACATACACACACACACACACACACACACACACACACACACACACACACACACAAACTTCCTGTCTTTAGACATCTTAAAATGACAAATTCTGGCTCTTAGAGCTCTGATGCATTTTGTAGCCGAATCACGCTTTATAACAAAAAAAAATGCTATAAATGTTAAACTCCCAGCTTTTTGGATGCCTCAGAGAGCTGTGTATAATTTTGGGCAATTACAGGTTTTCCAAAGCACAGCCTCTTCCCACATCTGACACTTCTACTTGTGAACTCACAGTAAATCACATACAGAAAGCATCTGTGTATTTCAGCTCTGCCATGAGATGTCAGTCAGGTTTGTGAGAAACAGCATGAATGGTCAGCATCTGTTCACAAATATTCAGTGGTGCACGTAACAGTTGTTTAAGGATTGACGAAAGAGAAGTTCAAATGAAAGTTTATTAGAAATTCAAACAATAAGACAATTTTGAAGAAACCACGATTAAAAATAGTTGCAGGATAAGTCTTACTCGTGAGTTTTGTACAGGTGCTTTGTTTACAGATTTTTTTTGGATTTTGTTTCATTAGATTTTTGTGGTTCTTTGAATTTGTCACAATTTTGTAGTGAAGATCTTCCTTCCTATGCACCCGATCGCCTGTTTTCTAATTCAACTTCTGACTTTTTCTCCCTTACGTGTTCTTTCTGTCCATTCCATTCACTCTTCAGTTTTGTTCCTAATATACATGTTTTCAGAGCTTTGGTTAAAATTTCTTTTATGATTGAACATATACCCATTGTTCGACCTGCAGCTAAACCTGCATTTGTCTCTTCCAACCATTCACGGTGACCGAACCAAGCCCCAACTTCAACCACATATTTTTTAATAGGAATAAAGAACCTTCACACAAAAGAATGTCAACTATCACTGTTTTCTAATTATACAGAATACACCACACCCACTGCGTTACACTGGGAAAAAAATGACCTATTTAATCCACCCAATGAAATTGAGGTAACAAATATGCATATATTTCATTTAGTTCATTCATATCATATATCTTTAGTAAACAGTAGCTTATTTTTAAAGTTGTGAAATACTCAAACAAATTGGACATTTAACAAATATTAGTGCATTATGAAATGAAGACGAAGACAGAAGAAGCAGTTGTTTGATTTATTGTCAATCAAGATAAAAATCACAAGGCGCTGAGTACACATGTGCTAACCAACTAAATAACATGTAATATATGCGGTAAGTAGGGCAAATGAAGCTATTTAATTCCCTAATTTTCCCTTTAGAAAGCTAAGAAATTAAAACACCTGATTTTGCTGAATTTCCAATGATAAATTTATAGATTATCCTCATTAATGGAAATCGTCACATAAATAGGCCTGAATACGCAGGTGAACGTCACACTAAGAATAGGTAAATACAACCAAAATCTGTTTTAAACATTCATAGGTCCTATATCTGTCCAGATTCTCCGACTATAACTCATCATGACAAGGTCTAGGCTGGCGAAGAACAGAGGTAACAGAGGGCAGCGAATGAATAATGGAAACAAATGCCTCAATGGTCAGTGATGGAGGGATGGGTGATGTGTGATGGGATGAATGACAAGAAGGGGAACAGAGCAAAAGGAGAAGTGCTCCGAGTGTGACCAACAAGGCACAGACTGGCTGATGACAAATTGAACAAAAACAGTATATATACATATATATATAAATATATAGACTCATGACGGTTAAAGGAGAACGCAGGATGAGGAAAAGAGAAAGCTAAATTGGAGAATGAAAACAGCCTCTGCCATACGAGTCAGTGATTTACAAAGAGATGAACATGTAATAGAAGAGACAAGCTCTAATGATAAGATGAATAAAATCAGCGAAGAAGCACTGAAATAGGGAGCAGAGAATGAATATAATTGTGAGACCTTCACAAAATAAAAAGGAAAAAAAACCTTCAGGTCTCACTTTAAGCATGTTGGATAGAAAGCTAGATTAAATACCGCAAAAGAAGAGAGGGAGTGTGATGCTTTTTTTTTTCTTTCCAGAAGTGTGAAGCTACACTTTATAAAACATATTCAAAGCAGACAAAGAGCACAAAGAAAAGTATTGAGCAGAAATGAGGACAGAGAGATGAAAAAAGGCATCTCATATTAACACAATATGGAGCGCCCTGTTCCATATACCTTGTGCTACCGTAAAACTCAGTTTTAGAGCTCGGTATTGTTTGTCATACTGCTTTAAAATAGATTTCCTTGAGACATTTCAGTATTGGTCCAATTTAATACAACACAAAGTGGCTCGTACGCTTCTAAGCTGCACTCAGACTCCAATAAGAAAAAGGGCTTAAACTGAAAATGTTGCCATTGTTACAAATGCTTATCAAAATGTGCATTATGGTTTTTAAACAAACAAGCAGCGACTGAAAACTTTTTATGGCGTTAAAGCTTGTGTTTTGCACGTTTCAGCTGGTGAAACAGAAGAATTAAAAGATCCAGCCTTCCTTGAAGGAATGCGTTTCGGCCGTCACTTTTCTTACACAATACGGCAAAGTGGCACGTGAATGATTAGTTCTCAGAACATCCTCCTGAGACCAGAATTTGTATTTGATGTGATGTAATATAAAACATATTTATAATATTGACAGGTTTTCTAGAAAAAACAGAAATAAAAGATATTTTTTTACTTCAATTCAATATCAAATGCTTCTAAATAGTAAAAAAAAAAAAAAAAAAAAAAAAGGTCTAAGTTGATGAGAATAAAAGGTTCCAGTGCAAGAAGCCAATATTCGTACATGTGGACGCAGGGTCTCAGGAGGATATGTGTCATTTCTGGGTGATGTGGGTCCCAAGGTGAAACCTTCCAGAAGCCAGAAGGCAAATTTTAAGGGACAATTTGCAACTTTTTCATATTTTTGCATTTTTTTCTTGAGCCAGTATGTGCTAAAACAACCCTTTACAGGGTCTCTCTCTTGTCACTTTAAAAATATTTTAAAAGCCTCCCTGTCGAGGGGCATGAGCCAAGATGAATGAGGCCATGAATACAAATTCACAGTGTGACATCAAAGTGGGAGGATTTTCAAATCCTAGCATTTCACCTTGTATTTTCTTTCAGAAGCTAATACAGGAGACAGGTGTAGAAGACTGTTTTCATGTTCAGCCTTCATCAAAACCTCAGATTGACTGATTATAATCAGAAATAATAACTTACAAAACTATTTTTCTGTCACACCTTTAAGTCAAGTTTCTGGTCAGTAGCAGGCTACAGAGATCTGTCCAATGTGAAGTTGCTTAAGTTTATGATTGAAGAACCACTGAAACCAGTTTAATTCATTTCATTTATTCATTTATAGAGCACCTTCACACAACCTTTAGCAGAAGCCTTAGGGTTGAACACAACAATAAACAGGCAATCGGATCAATAAAAACAAGAAAAAATTAAAGCTGCAAGCAGCGTCGTTCGGCCTTCGCAGCTCCACGCTGCTCCGGCCTGGCCAGCAGCCCGGGGCGCCCGGGCATGTCCGCGTAAAACAAACCTGGGCATTTTACGGCCCGCGGGCCACATACGGCCCTTTGGTTGACTTTGACCGGCCCGCGTAAGGTTAATTGGAAATTACAAAATAAATGTATTTTCTCATTTTACCTCGTGCATGGACTAAGGCTGCATTGCTTTTATTTTGAAGTTGTTTTTTATGTGCACAATGACGCAATACGTATAGCAACAAGTACCCGTGGTTGACATGGTGATTGTAGCCCCCAGAAATGTCCGCTGATGCAAAAAAAAAAAAAAAAAAAAAAAGAAAGATGCCGAATGCAGGATTTTCTGTGGGAGTTATTACAGTTTTAAAGGTATGTAGGGGGCGCTGTGGTGATATCATACATTGTTCACCCACCGTTTTTTCCTCATTGGCTAAAGGGCATGATTATTGATTGCCATGTTCAGTCTCGTGCAGATCAGAGGCTGTTTGTGGAAGTTACAATCAAACGTAAGGTCACTGCGTCACGCCAGAATTCGCCATAACATCAAAGCCCCTCCCTTTCTGGAAAGCTATCAGAACTGAATGGTCATTACAGCATCATGAAGACAGTGCATGACCTTAGTGTCATGTTGACTAAATTAGAGGGGACAAATAGGGGCATTTCACCATAAAACAATAGACTTCCTGTTGTCAGAGGGCAGGGCTTAGGTGATGTCAGCTGTCCACATTGTCATTGTCTTGAGATGTGGTCAGTGATCACACAGACAAAATTTGATATAGATCTGATCATGCACATGGGAGTTATGTCAAGTAGTGTAATGGCGAAAGGTCAAAGTTTGAGGCTTAGCCACGCCCACACCTGATGGCAAATTTCGCCATGCTCCCAAAGCCCCGCCTTTTTTTAAGCCTTCCAGTATTGGAGACCAAGTGACCTCAACTTGTCTACTGCTATTTGCCAGAGATCGCTGATGACTGGGTGAAAGAAGTCCTATGGGGAGCTGTGAAAAAAAGAGTGGTGTGGAGATAGGTCAAAGTTTGAGGCTTAGCCACGCCCACACCTTTCAACTTTTGAAAAATCTGATGGTTGAATTTTCCCCCTATGTCTTAGGAGTATATAGCAGAAGTTTGAAGGTGATCGGTGAAAAGGGCAACTGGGCATCATCCTCCAAACAATGTGTGCGAAAATTACTAAATCAAGTACTTGGACCAAAATGGCCGACCTCCTGTGCGACTTTGCGCTTGGCTCCAAGAGTCTTTGTTGCAGGTCCTGAGACACTACATTAGTGTAACAAATTTCGTAATCTTCAGTCAAAGCACGGCTTGGCGCTGACAGTTTTAATGGTCCTGGGGGCGCTATTTAAGAAAATAGGCCACGCCCACCAGATTTTCAAATCAGATTTTTCGGAGGGCGGGACTAGGATCACTCACCAGAATTTTTGTGGCGATATCTTTAAAAATGACGAAGTGGGAAGCAAACGTATGGCCACGGCGCTACGCCTGACTTCGCCGCACCGCCACATCCCCGCCCTCTTTTGAAAACTCCCATAAAGTGACGCCAAGCAACCCCCATTTGTCTTGAGTTACCAGCTACAAATTTGTGGTGATTAAGTGAAATGGGGAGATTTGGTAGCTATCACATTAATAATAATAATAATAATAATAATAATAATAATAATACATTTAATTTCTAGGCGCCTTTCAAAACCCAAGGTCACCTCACAAAACATGATCAAACTTACTCACAAATAAGAATAAGATAATTTAAACAATAAAATTACAAAAAGTGTGCTATAAATTTCAGAGTAAAGAGTTTGTGGGCTAGAGAGTGTAAGCCAGGTTGAACAGGTGAGTTTTGAGTTTGGATTTGAATGAGAGGAGGGAATCAGTGTTTCGGATGTCATGAGGAAGTGAGTTCCAGAGCCGAGGAGCAGAGCGACTGAATGCTCTGTTTCCAACGGTGGTGAGATGAGCAGGAGGAACCACAAGGTGAATGGCAGAGGAAGACCTGAGGGAGCGAGATGGGACAGCAACATGGATGAGATCGGAGAGGTAAGGAGGGGCGAGACAGTGGATACATTTGTAGGTGAGAAGCAGGATTTTGGACATTAAAACTTGACCTTTTTGGTCCTGAGGGGGTGAGGCTTGTGTGATGTCATCATCCGACCATTCAGTTTAGTTTGTGGCTGGATGTCGAATGACCACAGAAATTTTTGTAACTCTACTTTATTCTAGTATGAAGTTATAGCCATTTATATTTTTTTGGCGAGTAGTCAAAATTAGAGGCCTGGCCACGCCCCCTCAGCATGTATGAAAAGTTTATTTAATTTTTTTTATTTAATCGCCCATCCCTTCTGAGCAATTTCCCACAACTTTCAAGACGATTGTGCGAAAAATGATCGAGTAAATCAATCAGAAGCAGACCCTAGAAACGGCCAAAATGGGGTCAAATTCACCACTTCAAACCAAAATGGCCAACTTCTTGTTTGATGTTGACCATAGTTGCAAGAGGCTTTTCTGTGCGGACTGTTGAGTACTACAAGTGTACAAAGTTTCATAACTGTACAACAAACTAAGGTTTATGGAGGGAGGTATTTTTCACATTCTAGTTTTATTGTGATATTTTTTTGGGAGCTTTAAAATACAAAGTTTTACACCACGCCTGGCATGTCTGCAAAAATTCCTGAGTTTTCAGCAGAGGTGGAAAGACTACTAAAATTTCCTACTTAAGTACAAGTACCAATACTTTGATAATTTTTTACTGAATTACAAGTAAAAGTACTTGCCTAAATTTTTACTTAAGTAAAAGTAAAAAGTATCATAAACAAAATGTACTCAAAGTAAAAGTTACTTAATTACAATTTTGTCAGCGTAAGGATGGCTAAATCACAACACCAGTTCACAATTCACTTGTGTGTGTGTGCGCGCACACACATACACACACGCTCAGCTTGAAGGAGGGATTTCTATCCAATCAGTGAGAACAGGACGTGCACATTGATTGGACGAGGTTTTTCTTGGATGGTAAGTTTCAATTGTGGTTAAAATTATTCTTTATTTTGAGAAAAAATAATTTTTTAAGATGCCATCAGTGTGTGAGGTATCTCAAAGTTCTCATGACAAAATTCTAACATGAGACTGTGCTCTAACCTGTCACATAATATAACAAGCCGAATGCAGTCAAACATTTCAGATGGACCATATGACAGCTGCTAACGTTGGCCCTGCCCTGCTTTACCTCTACATTTATCCATGTCCATCCTAGAGCTCCTCTCTGACCTTCATGCTTATTTAGAGCAGCTGATTTTTAAAGCTAGCAGAGTTCATCCTTGGTAGTGGGTTCACTCACTCATTTAACCCTTCACCACTGAAATCAGTTTGTTCATTCCAATCCTCCTAAATAATCCTCCAATCATCCAACTGGAATCCTTAAGGGTCCCGTAACGTCCATCCTGTCAGAACAGGCTTTGGGAGCCCAGGTGTTACTAGAACTAATGGTGTCTCCTCACCAGCGTGAGCCTCCAATCTGTGAAGGTTGGACTCCAAACATGAACTTTAAATTCATGCATTTATCTCCTCTTGTAGCACTTTAACATGCTTTAAAAGGCTTGTATCATGATAAGTTACACCTCCCAGACCAAAGATAAGATAAAACATTATCATAAACACTGCAGAGACGTCATTATTTATGAAATATGTTATTTTCCTGAGCCATTACTGCAGCCAAAATATAAGATGCATATATTTGATGAAACCATGCTGTCTCATGCAGTCCTATATGTGTAACACACACACACACACACACACACACACACACACACACACACACACACACACACACACACACACACACACACTGTAGCATGCTAGAATCATGTGAATGACTAATTTAACTACACTGAACTGCTTTAGTAATAATTTAATCTCTTATTCTGGAGTAAAATAAAGAAACAAGCTAAATCATCACATATCTGTGGCATCAAGAAGCAACTTCTGAGTTCAAACACAGGGATGGAGCACAATGTTTACACCTGAACAGTATCAGGATGTTTTAACTCACAGAGGCCAGCAGGTCTTCTGTTTTATGAGCAGAGCGCTGAGAATCCGCTTGTTAGGAGCGCTAAACGTTATTTTGCTGCTTCCATGCGGAGCGGTAGGGAAACACAATTCAAACACGGAACCGAGTCCGGCTACCGAACCGAGCAGAATTCTGATGATGTCACACCGGTGCGCGAAGGTGCGGGATCAACCCACAGGAGAGGAGGGAGAGAGGACGTAAACAGCGAGTTGAGGAACTGAACTGATGTCTTTGAGCTAAAGTGTACACCCCACCCCACCCCCATGGTTTAGACGTGGCGCTCATGCAGGTGTCCATTTCCGTTCCAACGCTGCTTCACGTAATATTTTTAATTTATTAAGCCTATAATTTATTTTTACTCAGTAACGGATATGATTTAAAATGTAGCAAATAACAATTCTTTTTTAAAAACTTACTCAAGTAAAAGTAAAAGTACAGCTTTTAAAAACGACTTGAAAAGTATAAATTTACAAAAAAGCTACTCAGTTACAGTAACGTGAGTAAATGTAATTTGTTACTTTCCACCTCTGGTTTTCAGGTATGTTAAGGCCTCCAAAAAGCCAATTTACTTGGCGGAAGAAATATAAACAGAGCAGATACAACAGGCCTTCGCAGCGCTTTCGCTGCTCGGGCCTGGTAAAAACAGAATAAAAACAGCATAAAAAACAGATGAGAACAATAGTTAAACAATTAAAATCAAGACTAAATTGCAGACCCCAGTAGTGAAAATGCCTGGACATAAAAATGGGCGCCAGCCTAACAGTCAAAAGTAGACACTTCCACAAAGTTGGAGCAAGGACAGCAAATGCACGATCTTCCCTAGACTTGCATCTGGAATGAGGGACCATCAGAATTTCCTGGTCACCAGAGCAAGGAGTGCGGGTGGGGACATGCCTTTGAAAGCAACACCTTGAAGAGGTGATAGTGTTACTTTAAAAGCAGACCTTTTGTTGTGGCACACAAAGACACAAACCTTTGAATCATTGTGATTTTGGAAGGACAGATTCTCTGAACGAATTAAGCCAAAAAAGCAGAGTTTTCCCGTTTTATAACAACACCCCACGGGTTTTTGCAATGTCCTGCTCTGATTTTTAACTTCTTTCAGAATTAAGTGGACGTTTTGGCCCAAATGAGTTCTGAACTCCTTTCAGCTTTAGGACTGTAATGAGAGATTCAGGAGTCACGCATATCTTTCATCTGGTAGTACACACTCGGTCTGTCTGTGTGATAGAGCGAAGAGATGGCTGTGTGCGAAGGAACGTGTCATCCTAAAGGAGAAAGACAGATACCATTTCATACTGAACAAATCAGAAGCAGAGGCGGCTTTCCTGAGAGATGGCTGAAGAGTGATCGAAGTATTTGTCATCACTCCAGAGATTGGAGGAGGAGAGTGAGATGAACCGAGGGATAAAGGAAAGAGAGACAGAGTGAAGGAGTAAAGAGAAGGAACACGAAGTAAAGATTGAGAGGGGTTCAGAGGGCACAATAATGACAAAATGACAAGAGGATGATCGAGGCATGGGTCACATTTACCCACAGGAGGAGGAGGCTGAGAGCTGTGGTGGAGAGTCTGCAGGCAGAAAGGCGACAGCAGACTGAAGGGTCACTCTGTTTACAGGGAGAAGGAGAGACTGAGGGAAATAGATGCAGAGGGAGGAGAGAGATGAAGAAAGACAGTTCAGGATGGAGAGCTCTGAAAAGAGAAGAGGCTGATGAAGCCGAGGAATGATGAAAGCCCGGAAGGAGGAAAGCAGTCTCAAAGGGAGGAAAGTAGGAAGACATGAACTTGAAAATAATTGGAAGGAAAGAGAAATGAAAACACAAAATAATAAAATCCAATTAGAATATGAAGTCCACTGCAAAGAGAAGGATCTTTGATGTTTGGAAAAGATGCAGAAAACATAAGGGCTGCAGTCTGAAGCAAACATTGTTTTTTTTTGAACAGCTGATGGAGTGAAAGCGACAGAGACAGACATGACTGTCTAACTTGTGTGATTTCACACAGAAGAGATGCAGGAAAGGAAGGTTTTATGTCAGAAAAAGCTCTGATAAAAAAATGACAACATTATCTGCAAAAGCTGAAATGTCATTCAGAATTCAAACATTTTGTTGGATGTTTTTTGGAAGAGCAGATCAATATATAAACATCAGTTGGACGAGGAAAAGAGGAAAAAACACCTCAGCCTAGTCGAATTTTGCAGCAAGTTGCTACAAGAAAAATCAACTATTACAGCTTTTGATTTGAAAACTCTGCCGTTTTCGTCCCGTTCAAGCCGCCCCAACAATTTAACCTTGAGAGAAAACCATTTCATAAAAAGAGAAATTTCCAAGAAACCTAAACTATTTTTTCAGGATCTGCAGGCAGCTGTTCGACTGCGAGAGTTAAAGTGGCGTGTCTAAAATCAAGAAGAGAGCAGCGATAAAAGCTGCAGGTGCACAAAGTTCAGCCTGGAAAAAAAAACCTTTTCCAGTCTGAAGTGAAAATCACATCTAAACCACAGTTTGTCAGGGAGTATCAGCAAAGTAAAAGCAGTTTTATTTTCTAAGTGGATTTAAAATGGCCAAAATAATACAAAAATTAACGATTTTCTCGCTGTTTGACTATATTCCTGCTTTTAGCTTTGCCAGAAATAAGTTTATGCTTATATCCAATCAGATTTTTTTCATGATCAATTAGCATAACGAGGTACAAAAATATATATTTGTTCTACCCCCAAATACAAAAAAATTTCAATATTCGTATTTAAATTCTTGTTTCCTATTGCCTAAGTGTTTGTGTACGTGGTAACGAAACTTCGTAAGTCATACGTCCAGCCAATCATCTAGTGTGACATCACTGACAGGTGCAGGACGTGAAGCCAACCATGGTGTCCAACATGGCATCCCCCAGAGACTAAGACCTGCGCCCTTTGTAACTTAAACCTGATTTTATTTTATTTTTTTGGTTATATTGTTACAAAACCGCCAATATTGTTCTACGACTGGACACACCGTAATTTCCGGACTATACAGCGCACCTCAATAAAAGCCGCACCAACAAAAAAATAGGTTTTCTACACACACACGCCGCACTCAAATACAAGCCGCGGTGCAGCAGCCACATGCAGGTCTCCGGCGCACAGCGCATGTATGACAATAACATAAGATAATTAGACAGAAAGATGCTACATGGAGGTTTTTTGTTGTTGTTTTAATTCAACACAATGAATTTTAAACACGGGTGAGCACTGATAGCATTCATATTTCTGGATGGTTATAAAATAAAAACAGAACTGACACGTTATTACCAGTAATTTGCATGCATGTTTAGAAGAAAAGAACAGCGCTGACCATGGACGTAATTTGTTGGGGGGGGGGGGGGGACATGTCCCCCCCACTTTTTCCAAATTCAACTTTTGACCCCTGCACTTATTACCATCCAAAAACAATATTACGCTATACTAAATTGACACTAGTTGAGCTCTAGGACCAAGCGGAAAACAACCGTTTGTGTTGAAGCCTGTTTCCATTAGATCATACTGTAAAGACCCCCCCACTTCTAAAGTGAAAATTACGTCCATGGCGCTGACACAGCATTAATAAGCCCCGGATGATTAGAAAATAAAAACTGCACACAAAACATGCCTAGTTAGTAAATAAAACACACTTGCCTACCAGAAAAAGTAATTTGCTCTCTTCCTCTTGCGCACTAAAGCCGCTAAGGTCCTCTTCTTCAGTGTCGGAGTTGAACAGCCTCAGAAGAGCTTCGTCACATACCTTTTCTGTGGTGATGTCAGTGTCGCTGTCCGTGTTGCTGTCATCATCCCCGGGTGAAGCTGGCTTGAATGAGTTCTTCCCGCTGCCGTCTCCAGCGCCGAACCATGGATTCATTCATGCCAAGTTAAAATGTGGCAGCACTGTTTCCCTCCTTTACTGCCAGATCGATGGCCTTCAACTTAAATGCGGCAACATATGAACTCATACATGTAGTTTCCACGATGAGGGGCTATGGATTTGAAAAAAATTCTTCGTCGTGCCGGCTGCTTGAATGTGCTAAATTAAAATGAGCACTTTCTTCGATTTCCACTTTTGACTTCCACCTGTTTCACTTTCTGCTAAAGCGCCCCCTGGCAGGTGAAGGAAAATATTCAGTGAAGCTGCACCTGTCACACCCTGTCCTGTCTTCTCCTTGGTTGTAGTCTGTGTCTCCGTTAATTGCTCCCACCTGCCTCTTGCTTCCCAATCACCATAGCTCCCGTTCCTCATGTATTTAAACCCCTGCTGTTCTGTGTTCCTTGTGGTGTCATTGTTCCAGTGTCAGCGTGCGTCTTTACTTAATAAACCTGTGGAATTCATCCTACCTGTCTGCCTGCTTCCTCCCCGGTCTGGATCCTCGCCTTTGTTCCGCTTCACTCCGCGCACGTCGTGACAGAATGACACCACCCGAACCCAGTGATGGATCCAGACGGGAGACTCTGCCTTGGGAGAATCTGCTCCAGTGGCTTACCCCGACCCACCAGCCGGCTTCTCCCTCTCCAGCCCCAGCTCCGCCTCGCCGCCGCCGGCATCGCCGACCTTCGGCCGCAGCGTTGCTCCCTGTCCTCCCGGAACCGGAGGCATGTTTGGACCGGGAGCCGCTGCCAGATCGCTCCAGCTATGAGGGCACGAGGCTGGCGATCTGTTCCCCCGGAGTCGGTCCACGGCGTGGGGAGAGACGCCGGAAGCCACCACAGCCCAGCGCTTCTGGACGGAGTTGCGAGCCCGCCCCTGGCCGTGCCCGGCGCGGCAGTTCGGACACGCCCCCGGCCAGACCACCAGTCCCGTCTCCTGCCGAACCGGAGCCCCCGTCGGTTGCAGAGGAAGGAGCAGCAATCGCGGCCCGGCTGATGGAGCAAAGGGTGGAGCTCGGCCGGTTCCGCGAGCTCCTCAGCCGCAAAGAGTCTCACCTGGACGCCCTATCATCCTCGTCCCGGGGCCAGAGGAGCGAGCGCGGGGTTTCCCCAGCGGAGCTCGCTGGTCAGCGGGCTGAGCTGGCCCAGCTCCGTCGGACGCTCAGCCTCAAGGAGCTAGAACTGGACGAGCTGACCTCCCGCTTCTCCTCATCGCTCCAAGCTTTCTTAGCAGCGGCCCTGCTGCCGACCCGGAAGCAGACGGTACCGGATCCGGTCCAAAACTCGGCGGTCCAGAAGTCGAGGGACCAGAAGCTGACGCCTCCGGGCCAGAAGCAGACGGTACCGGCCCAGAAGCCAACGGAGCGGGCCCAGAGGCAGAGGGTACCGGCCCGGAAGCCGACGGTACCGGATCCGGTCCAAAACTGGGCGGTCCAGAAGTCGAGGGACCAGAAGCTGACGCCTCCGGGCCAGAAGCAGACGGTACCGGCCCAGAAGCCAACGGAGCGGGCCCAGAGGCAGAGGGTACCGGCCCGGAAGCCGACGGTACCGGATCCGGTCCAAAACTCGGTGGTCCAAAAGTCGAGTGACCAGAAGCCGACACCTCCGGGCCAGACGCAGACGGTTCCGGTTCCGGTCCAGAGGTCGATGGTCCGAAAACCGAAGGACCCGAAGCCGACGCCCCCGGACCCGAAGCCGACGCCCCCAGACCTGAAGTCGATGGAAGTCGACACCCGTTCCTGTCCGGAAGTCGACGCCCGTTCCTGTCCGGAAGTCGACGCCCGTTCCTGTCCAGAAGTCGACGCCCGTTCCTGTCCAGAAGTCGACGCCCGTTCCTGTCCGGAAGTCGACGCCCGTTCCTGTCCGAAAGTCGACGCCCGTTCCTGTCCAGAAGTCGACGCCCGTTCCTGTCCAGAAGTCGACGCCCGTTCCTGTCCAGAAGTCGACGCCCGTTCCTGTCCAGAAGTCGACGCCTTTGATGACGTCCCGTCTGACGTTCCCGAAGTCGGCTCGTCTGACGACGTCGCCGCCACCTCTGATGACGTCCCGTCTGACGTTCCCGAAGTCGGCTCGTCTGACGACGTCGCCGCCACCTCTGATGACGTCCCGTCTGATGTTCCCGAAGTCGGCTCGTCTGACGACGTCGCCGCCTCCTCCTCTGAAGTCGGCTCGTCTGACAACGTCGCCGCCTCCTCCTCTGAAGTCGGCTCGTCTGACGACGTCGCCGCCTCCTCCTCTGAAGTCGGCTCGTCCGACGACGTCGCCGCCTCCTCCTCTGAAGTCGGCTCGTCCGACGACGTCGCCGCCTCCTCCTCTGAAGTCGGCTCGTTCGACGACGTCGCCGCCTCCTCCTCTGAAGTCGGCTCGTCCGACGACGTCGCCGCCTCCTCCTCTGAAGTCGGCTCGTCCGACGACGTCGCCGCCTCCTCCTCTGAAGTCGGCTCGTCCGACGACGTCGCCGCCTCCTCCTCTGAAGTCGGCTCGTCCGACGACGTCGCCGCCTCCTCCTCTGAAGTCGGCTCGTCCGACGACGTCGCCGCCTCGTCCTCTGAAGTCGGCTCGTTCGATGACGTCGCCGTCTCGTCCTCTGAAGTCGGCTCGTTCGATGACGTCTCCTTGCCTGGGGATGCTCTTTGCACTCAAGAGGCCGACGCTCCATCCAGCCCGGAGTCTCCACGGTCTCCGGTTCCGATGATGGTTTTGAGGGCAACGCCGGTCTAGCCTGCAGGGGCTTTGTCGCCGGCCCAGCCTGCAGGGGCTTTGTCGCCGGCCCAGCCTGCAGGGGCTTTGTCGCCGGCCCAGCCTGCAGAGACTTTGTCGCCGGTCCAGCCTGCAGAGCTCCTCTATCATAGATGCAGGTCCTCAAGAGTCCGTCCTCGTCTCCTCCTCTGCCGCAGGCGCCGGCCTCCAAGGGCCCGTCGCCTCCTCTTCTGCCGCAGGCGCCGGCCTCCACGGGCCCATCGCCTCCTCTTCTGCAGCAGGCGCCGGCCTCCACGGGCCCGTCGCCTCTTCTTCTGCAGCAGGCGCCGGCCCCCAGACTCTGCCGTTCCCTGCCGCCTCTCCATCGTCCTCTGGGCCCTCCCCTCCAGGTCTCCCTCCCCCCGCCCTGCTCCTGGTTCCTGTGGGCGTCTGGAATCCGCCCTTTGAGGGGGGGGGGGGGGGGGGGGGGGGTACTGTCACACCCTGTCCTGTCTTCTCCTTGGTTGTAGTCTGTGTCTCCGTTAATTGCTCACACCTGCCTCTTGTTTCCCAATCACCATAGCTCCCGTTCCTCATGTATTTAAACCCCTGCTGTTCTGTGTTCCTTGTGGTGTCATTGTTCCAGTGTCAGCGTGCGTCTTTACTTAATAAACCTGTGGAATTCATCCTACCTGTCTGCCTGCTTCCTCCCCGGTCTGGATCCTCGCCTTTGTTCCGCTTCACTCCGCGCACGTCGTGACAGCACCTCATTAGAAGCCGCATGGTTCAAAGCGTGGGAAAAAAGTAGCGGCTTATAGTCCTGAAAATACGGTAATTGTATTCATTTTCAACATTTTTATGGATATTTCCAGAGATTAAAGGTATAAAATCACATTGTCACTTTAATTTAAATGTGTATCTTTTGGTTGAGGCTGCAAAGGTTACAATTTAAGGAGTTAAGTACATTTAAGGGATCTTTATAAGCCTTAGCTGTTCCCAGTGCCCCCAAGGGGTCTTACATGAAAGGCTAAAGTATGTTTCGTTATAAGGTTATTAAAGGTGCAATATGTCATGTTTTTCTTGCCATTCAAGCAAGCTACATTTTGAGAAAAAAATCAATAATCAAAGGTCCAACCCCATTTTTCAAGCTCCCCTAGAGTCACTGAATCTTATGGTTGCAGAAAAGGGTACAACACTAGTTCACAACAAACACACAGCGGCTGCAGGTCAGGTCAAAACCTCCAGAACCCATTCCGAGTCAAACCCCCCCTCTTAACAACACATGCACACAGAGCTCTGCCAGCCGACAGAGGACACCTGTGCCAAGAACAGAGCCAGTCTCTAAGCAGAACATGTAAACCCGTAAAACAACTCCATAAAGGAAATTTGCCAATGGGACAGGACATTTTCAATTCAATTCAATTCAAGCTGCAGTTCATAATCTAAATCCAGCAACATTTTTATTAGCTTTCTTTTGCTTCTATAGCTTTTAATGCCAGTAAAATACGTAAAACATTCAGCTTTCACGCCACTGTATTCGTGTTGATTCAAACCATTGCTTTTAAGCTGCTAATTGTGTTCTATTTTTTACCGATTCATTTGTAAGTGCTGCTGTCACAGTAGGTCAGTTGAGAAAATGCCAAATATCGCCTCAGCTATCTCATTGGAAGTAAAACAAGGCACAGTCACTGTGTGCTATTTTTGTCGTGTTTTATGGATTATGTGTGACATCATCTATAAAGGCTGTTCGCTGGATCCCAGAAGAAAAAGCTCTGTCATTCAAAGATGAATCCACCAATACAAGATGAGACAAAGCATCTCCTGTGGAGGTAGAAGTCAACAAAATGAAAACGTGTTGTTTGTTCTGGTTTTTTATATTTGATCAGAACGCTAGCAGTATCATTCAGGCTTTTTGAGGCAAATATGGCTATCCTTCTTCCAGTGAGATTCTATAAAGTTTGTCATATAAAGCATTAAAATAGATCAAAATTAACCACCAGCTATGCTGCTATTACATTTCTACATCATAAAAATTTGCAGTTGCATGCTTGATTTTCTTTTTAATGATAGAAGTGGAAAGAAATCAAAAACACTAATCTTTTTACACAATGCCTTATTTAAGTTTTAAAAACTGCATAACTGGTTGATCTAGAAACACCTGTTTGTTTTTATTTTTTATTTTTTCTCTTCACACAAAGAAAAGCTTAAGTTTAACTACATTTATGTGTGTTGTTGTTTATCACAGCTCAGGAAAGCAGAAAAGTGAGGTGATTATTTAGTCGTTAAAGCCTAATGTGTTGTAATAAACAGAAAAAAGTTAAACAATTTCAGCTCATAAAGCGAGCCAGCAAGTTTGTGAAAAACACTACGTGAGCGTGAATCTCAACGTGACCGGAAAGATTTGATTAAGTTTATGAAAAAGCCTCTTGCTCATTTAAGATTTATATTTGCTCTCTTCTTCTTCATATTTTCTTAACCAGGCTTACATTTTTGTCTTTAACATAACTTCTGATGTTTTTGTTTCAAAGTCCTAAAAAAAATCCAGCTTTTAATTTGGAATGAGAAAGAATTTAGTAAAAAAGAAGAATGATCAAGTCAAGAATGTTGATGTCTTGCCTGCAGAGAGAGAGAGAGAGAGGGAGAGAGAGGGAGAGAGAGAGAGAGAGAGAGAGAGAGAGAGAGAGAGAGAGAGAGAGAGAGAGAGAGAGTAATTGTGTCCAGTGTGAGAGAGTGATGAGTGAGCAGGACAAAGGTGGAAAAAGTGCTGAGTCAGTCCAGTGGGAATAAAATGGTGGTAATGATCAAGAGGGAAGCAGCCATGAGGGGCAAGCAGAAGCAGTGAAATGCTGAATGACAGGAGAATAACTCGACACAGATGAGATTTTCTTTGTTTTTTCTTTGCCCTATATTATTTAAAATTGTTGCATAGCGAAAAACCTGGAAGAGCTGATCAATCACATCACAGTCAGTTTTTATTGTGATAAAGCTTTTAAACATGCCCAACTTTGTTGCTTTACTTATTTCCTTTTTTTAAACGAATAAAATGCCACTTGCTTCCAAATTGTGTGTTTTCCGTCAGATTTGTGAACATATTTATGTGCAATCCTTCACATATCAGCACGTTTGTGACTAAGAAAATATCTAATAATCACATGACGCCAAAGAGGATAAAACAAAATTTTTTCAAGCAACATTGGGTAGTTTTCTGACACTAGGGGGCAGTACATACTTTTCAGGGTAGTTTTACACCATAGCCTAAGTCACGCCCATCTACTTTCGGACCACCGGTTCCCAGAAGAGCGAAAAAACGAATGCAAGTCAACAGGGTTAAAATCGTTATTTTCTAATTCTGCTTTTTATGTTTCTAAGATTTCACATATGATGTCAGTGAATTTTAAAGAAGCTATTTGATACCAAAAAAGCACTTGTTTTTGAACGGGGGGTAAAAGCTTCACAATAATGATGCCATCGAACCAGGCACGGAGAAAACAGAAGAAAAAGGGCTGTAAGTTTAGCGAACTTTAAATCCTTTTTTCAGGAGAAAAGAACCACCACAAATCTGGCCATTTGGTAAGTAGCAGCTACGCTAGGGGAGAGGAGATTAAATGGTGACATTACATATGCAACGTGCCGATGTAGTCATGCTAATTACGAATTTTTACAAGTTGATATATCTCAAAGTGCATGGCTGGCATGGTCGAAACACCAATAATCAATTTTCATTTAAATTGCAGTACAACATATGTGCGATCCAGGGTCTAAGGATTTTTCGTTCTTCCTGGGACCCAAGAGCCACCCGGAAAGGGAGGAGACTGAGGCTCTTTATAGCGCCATGACTGTCACTACTTAAAAAAAACAACATGGTAAATGTTACCTGTGGAGCAGAAAGCATGAAACGTTGACGTGTCTCCTCAGAATTTGATGGTACTTCTGTTAAATCCTTCAAACGAATGCAATGCCAAAGCTAGTGTTTTGGCCAAGGTCGGATTAACCAGAACTAGGCAATTGCCCACGGGTCCACGACACGAACTCTAAAGGGTCCAGGCCCAGGGCAGCAAGGGCACGAGCAAATACTAGGGTGACCATACGTCCTCTTTTCCCCGGACATGTCCACTTTTCACTCTCTGTCCGGGCGTCCGGGGTTTTCTTGTATTGATGAAAATGTCCGGTTTTTCATCCAGGAGCAGGGATCGAATTATGGGGGAGCTGGATATCCTACACATCCAGGGGATCCGGAAAAAAGTTTTCTACCTATATTACATCATTCATGGACTCTTTTGAGCAGAGAGCGGCAGAGCAATGATCGTTGGTGCGCAGCACTCCAGGCTGCTGCGTCCAGCACACAGTCCATTCTCAAAGTGGCGCAACCAAACAACTATAATTAACCCACTATCGTTCATGTCTGCACATGTTCTCTACTTTCTGCCTTAATTGTGCCTGAGGCGCTCTGCTACTGCGGCGCTCATCACCTGTGCTGCAGTGATTTCACCTCACTGACGCAGCATCGAAACGCGCACTCCGCTTTGCGGTCAGGCGATCTCTTTGATCTGCTCAAAAGTAACTGATGAGGTGAAAAAGTAAGAATCCAGGCAGCAGTAGAGTTTAGAGGAGATGGAGGAAGATGAGAGACAGACAGGACAGGAAATAGTTAAATAAAAAAAAGAAAACAAAACAAAGTGTTGAAAAGTAAAATGTAGGTAGATCTGTCTCCACTACACATTTTTACTTGTATAAAACAATAAGTTCTATTTCGTCTAGTCTTAGCCCTTAAGCTAGCTGCTATTGGAAGGATGATCTCCGCATCAGCCAGTCATGAAGAGCTTAAATGTATGCCCACCAATAGTGGGCCCCCTCGTGGTATATAACCACTGTGACCCCACTGCTCACCTCCTTTTTCTCTTCATGCCAAGCTTGAGAGCTTTATTAAAGAGCAAATATTATCCTAAAAGAGCAAAATTATCCGAAGACGACTTACCAGCCATGTCCAGCGACGCCAGACCCTGCCGGACCTGCCAGACGGGCTCCATTTCCAGCGGCGACCTGCACGCTAAGTTTGAGGTCTGTCTCGGGGCTCACCACGCTGGCCTGGCCTTGACCCCGCAGGCCTCGTGCCCGTTCTGTGCCGCTCTGCCCGTGGCGGAGAAGATTCGCCGGGTCGAGTACTTCGCTCCCGCCGACGACGAAGAATTTCTGGTCGCTGACTCGTACCCGCTGGACAAGGCTTTGGATTTCATCGACGCCGGTCAGGAGCCGGCTGGCTTCAACCGGCTGGATGACTTCAACGAAAAGCGAGAACTACGATGAGGCGGCATCCCTCCTAGACATAACGGAGGTCGACGAGCTTCGCTCAGCGGGTTCTTCTGCCCCAGTGGCTTCTCGCTCCTCCCTGCCAGCAGTAAGAGCACTGCTCCAGGAGCTGCCCCCCATCATTTCTGCGGCAGCAGCCCGCAAGGGGCTAGCTGTGCCAGAACCGGCCCCGCCTGAAGCGGATGATTTGGCGGGAATTTTCAGGGCAACTCAGACACGCTGTCCAGACCCTATCTGGCCACGCTTCCCCGATGCTATGAGCTGTTGGTCTGCCGCCTTCTCCGAGCCTGCCAAGCTCAAGGCGCCAGTCTCCACGTATGCGCCCATCACCAAGGTCGAGGGGTTTTCCGACCAAGGCTGGCCGTCCGTTCCTCCGCTAGAGCCGGACTTGGCCTCGCTGTTCGGCGCCAAGAACCACCTCGCTGGCCCGCGAGCTGTTCCCGCTTCAAAACATGACCAGCTGCTCGGCTCACCGACCGCGCACATCAGTGTGCCTTTCAGATCGGCGCTGCAGGGAATAACATCGCCCTTCTTGCCTTCGGCGTCTCAAAGATGATGGAGGAGCAGGAAGCTCCCGAGGAGTCGAAAGCCGTCAATACTAAGACTGCTGATGCTATCCTCAATCTGTGTGCTGCTGTGCTCACCGGTTCTGCTCGCATCGCTGCCTGGCAGACCCTCATCCAGCGAGCGATCTGGCTGAAGGCCCTGCCCTCCATTCCGGAACATCTGCAAAGGGAGATGCTGGACGGTCCCATCACCACCGATGTTCTGTTTGGTCCCCATCTTAGGGGCGTCATTGAGAGGGCTCAGAAGACGGCCGAACAATCGGCTACGGTGCGAGACCTGGTCCACCCTCGGTCAGCCTCGCACTCTGGCCGTTCAGCCAGAGGATGGGACGAATGGCGTGGAAGCTTCAGACGTCCAGCTGCACCGCCCGCTCCACGGAGCCGGCCTCCCGCTTCGGCTCCACATCAGCGGGACCAGCGAGATGGCGGACAACGGTTCCGGCGGGGCCAGCAGACGCCGTCTTGGCAGTCCCAAGTGCAGCAGCCTCGCCGAAAGCAGCCACGGAAGTGACTCTTTGGGGGGAATGTGTGTGTTCCTGATTGTTCTGATGCTGTTGGTTTTGAAATAAAACCCAAAAAACGTCACTCAAAGAGCACAATCCTACAGTCCTCCGCAGAATCCTCTGCCGAGTTCTCACACATGTTCCCCACACCAAGCACTGCTGCACGCACACATGTTCCTGCAAGTACAGGTAGTCATAATACACGGCCAGCCGTAAGGGTGCGCTCCATTTGCGCTCCGGCCCCAGCATCCGGCCAGGCCCAACTCTTCCCGCTCTCCCCACACCGTTGGGTGGGGCGGGATGTCAGGTCGCTGTCTCGACCACGCGCGGCGGCACAGTGCGCGGCTCCATCCGCTGGCACTCTGTCGCCCCCGTGCACGGGCCCGGCTCCCACTCGTCCTTCACTCTCAGACTCCACGCTCCGCGGTGTGGACCAGCCTGTTCCAGCTGTTTCGCACTCGCCCTTTCGAGCGTAGCCCTCCATGGGTCGCCCCCAGTTCTCTGGTACGGGCGACGGCGGTAAGGGCGCATGCACAACCCTCAGACGTTGTTCACGTGACCGCGCACACGCGTCCACTGTCGGAACGCGCACACGAGTGGCGCCGCCTTTGTATCATGAGCAAATGGATTTCGGACACCATTCATTGCGGTCACACGCTTCATTTTCAGGACACTCCACCTCCCTTCAACGGGATCGTGGAGACGACGTTCACATCGCAAGTACAGTCTCAGGCCCTAGAGCTGGAGCTGCGGGAACTTCTGTCCAAGGACGCTATTTCCTGAGTCCCTCGCAGACAAGAACTCTCGGGCTTCTACTCCCGCTACTTCGTAGTACCGAAGAAGTCGGGAGGAATGAGTCCGATTCTCGACCTGTCCCTGTTCAACTGCTCCATAGCAGTAATGCATTTCCGCATGTTAACGATGAGACAAGTCCTGGAATACGTGCGCCCCGGGGATTGGTTCACGTCAATCGACCTGAAAGACGCATACTTCCACATACCAGTAGTTCCAAACCACCGGAATTTTCTGCGTTTTTCGTTCAAGGGAGTTCAATATCAGTTCAATCGCCTCCCTTTCGGCTACTCGCTAGTCCCGCGCACCTTCTCCAAATGTCTGGAGACCGCGCTGCAGCCACTGCGCACGGAGGGAATGAGGGTCTTATTTTACCTGGACGATCTTCTCCTGTGCGCTCGGTCCAAGGACGAGGCGTCACAGCAAACCAGGAGGTTGACAGAGCATCTGTCAACCCTAGGGTTTTCTATAAACTGGGAGAAGAGCTCCATCCTTCCGTCCCAGTCGATTGTGTATCTCGGGGTGGAGTTGGACGCCTCCCTAATGAGAGCACGTTTGTCGCCTGCAAGAGCGGCAGATCTCTCCACGGTAATCTCCCATGTACAACCCCGCAAGATCATGAGAGCCCTGTTAGTCATGAAACTCCTGGGCATGATGTTCGCAGACCATTCGGTGGTACCGCTAGGTTTGCTGCGCACGAGGCGCTTGCAACGCTGGTTCATCCGCCTCCGGGTACACCCGATACGTCAGAAGAGACGTATGTTGAGGATTCCCCCTTCAGTAGGCGGGGACCTCGCTCACTGGGGGAACCCCTGCATCCTCTCACGCGGGGTTCCCATCGGTTGTCCTGCGTCACATGTATCTGTGTTTACGGATGCGTCACTGTCGGGGTGGGGGGGGCACGTGCTTGTCCCATACGGTGGCAGATCGCTGGCCCTCCCACACGCACGAGCACATAAATGTGTTGGAGCTTATGACAGTGAGGAATGTGATCAGACACTTCGCCGCCCTTCTCGAGGGCCGTCATGTCGAAGTTCACACAGACAACCAGGTGGCGGCAGCCTACATAAATCGCCAAGGGGGAGTTCGATCCCTCCCACTGTTGCGTGTCGCCACAGATTTACTGTGTTGGACACATGTCCATCTGCTGTCCATCAGAGCCATCTACATTCCGGGGGTACTGAATGTAGCGGCAGACATCCTGTCGAGAGGGGGACACCGCGACTCTGACTGGCGTCTGCATCCTGCACTGATATCACAGATCTGGATCAGGTTCGGGGAACCGTCTGTGGATCTGTTCGCGGCTCGCGAAAACGTTCAGTGTCGCCTGTGGTTTTCCCTGAGTCCCCGGGACGGACCCCCGCTCGGGGCGGACGCCTTCTCACACCAGCCCTGGACTCGAACGCTCCTTTATGCGTTTCCACCAGTCCCTCTGATTCCCCGTCTCCTGGACCGAATTCGGTCGGAACAGCTCTCGGTGATTCTGGTGGCTCCCAGACGCTTGTCCGCGTCATGGTTTCCGGACCTGCAAGCGCTAGTGTCCGGCTCCCCGTGGAGGGCGGACGCCCTTCTCCAGGTGGATGGGATAATCAAACATCCTCCGGAAATAGGCCAACGGCTGTAGGTTTGGCCGCTGAGCTTCTGGGCTGCCGCATGATGTGGTTGCCACGATTCAGAGTGCGCGGGCGCCCTCTACCATTGCGTCTTACGGGTTAGGGTTAGGGTTGCTAAATGGGCAGCTTTCCAGTATTGGTTCACAGAACGGAATGTTCAAGCGCTCTCCTGCCAGCTGGCGGATGTCCTATCGTTTCTGCAGATACTGATGGACAGGGGCCTCGCCTTCAGCACTGTTAAGACATATGCTGCAGCTATCTCATCCTGTCATCAGGGTTTTGGAGATAGATCTGTTTTCAATCATCCCCTCACAAAACATTTTCTAAAAGGTGTCAGGAGGAACAGACCTGTGTCCCGCCCGCTTTTTCCCCAATGGGATCTAACGGTGGTTCTGCATGGCTTATCTGGAGCCCCATTTGAACCCTTGGACCAGGTCTCACTCAAGTTCCTGTCGCTTAAAACTGCATTGCTGCTGGCGCTAGCATCAGTTAAGAGAGTGAGTGACCTGACCGCCCTTTCAGTGGCTCCCGCATGCCTCAGGATCCGGGAGGATGGCGGGTCTGCTGTTTTATGCCCCAACCCAGCCTTTGTGCCCAAAAGCATTAATGCTTCCTTCAAATCCAGGTCAATTTCATTGGCTGGACTTTTTCCTCCTCCCCATAATTCTGAGGAGGAGGCGGCTTCGCACCTTCTCTGCCCAGTGCGCGCGCTTGCACGATATGTGTCACGCACTTCAGGGATTCGTCGCTCACAAAACCTGTTTGTGCACTACAGGGAGTCTTCCCTTGGTCAGGCGCTGTCGGCCCAGCATCTTTCACACTGGCTGTGTGACTCCATTTCCTTCGCTTACACATCATCAGGGCAGGATCCCCCTGAGGCACTCAGGGCTCACTCAGCCAGAGGCATTTCCTCTTCGATGGCGCTCCTCAGTGGTGTGTCAATGGAAGACATTTGTCAGGCTGCTTCATGGGCTTCACCCTGTTCCTTTACTCGTTATTATTTACAAGATGTGTCTTCAGGTTCCATCACTCGTTCAGTGCTTGGACCCCAGCAGGCTAAATGAATGCTTATGGCACCTCATTGGCCTTGCTGAGATGGATTTCATCCTCTTGTGGATGATGTTTTTTAGTGGGGGCCCCTCTCTTATCGTGCCTGCCTCAGTCTTTAAGCCTGGTCTGAGGCTGAACGTCCCCCACTAGAGGAGATTTGATTGGGTGTGTCCATTGGTTGTGTTAACCAGTGGGGCGTAAACCCATCCAGCTGCGCTTTATTCCAATAGCAGCTAGCTTAAGGGCTAAGACTAGACGAAATAGAACGTTGGTTACGTATTGTAACCCCAGATTCTATGAGTCTAGTCGCAGCCCTTAAGCCACTGGCCCCACTGGTTATGATGGGAATAAGAGCCATTGGAGGTGAGCAGTGGGGTCACTGCGGTTATATACCATGAGGGGGCCCACTATTGGTGGGCATACATTTAAGCTCTTCATGATTGGCTGATGCGGAGATCATCCTTCCAATAGCAGCTAGCTTAAGGGCTGCGACTAGACTCATAGAATCTGGGGTTACAATACGTAACCAACGTTGTACACATGTAATAATTATACATCTGATACAATTCAGATCATCTTCAAAACTCTGTCACACACCCAGGGCCGTTTCAAGGCCCTGATATATATATATATATATATATATATATATATATATATATATATATATATATATATATATATATATATATATATATATATATAAGTTGTGGATGTAACAAAAAAAAAATATATATATATATATATATATATATATACATATATATATATATATATATATATATATATATATATATATATATATATATATATATATATATATATATATATATATATATCAGACGTCAAGCTAAGCAGTCACAGCTAAGCAGTCCCAGTCACAGTCACTCGACAGACAGGGTTAAAAAATATGATCGACCTTTTTTTCCATCACTTTCACTTTTTTTAAATAGTAATTAATACACATTCAATACCATTAAAATTTCCTTTGATTTAATTTTAAATAAATATTTAGAGTGTCCAGGTAGCACATAAACAATGCAATTCAACGGTTTTCTTAAAGTAGGAATGTTTAACCTGTGGCCAGAGCGCGCTCCTTCCTTCTGCTCTGCGTAAACCGGAACTCGTCACCTACTTGTGTGTAATCAAATGTCTATAGGGGAAAAGATGGAAAAGCTATAGCCATGAGGTTCACTTTTGCCTCAGACCGACTTATTGATTTTTTATGGTTTGGCTGAATCTGCGATCCGCTGCCACGCGGACTTGAATAACAAATGCTGCAGTAACATGAGTTGTGGTCAGATTCATGAGGAGTCACTGGCTGGAGCGGACCCGACTTTAATGCGTCATCCCAAAATAGAAGCTAATATCTCAATTTGACCTTGAGTTAAAAGTGTAGTTATAAAGCCTCTTAAATGTTTTTTACCACGGAGGAGGCAGCGCTCATTTCTGCCTTCAGCCTGACGGTGCGGCGCAGCGCAACGCCGGAGTTTGCGCAGCGTGCGCTTATTGAATCTGTGTGTGTATGTGTGTGTGTGTGTGTGTGTGAGCCGCTCCAGTCACCCCGTCTTGTTATTGGAGCTATTTAAACCAATGTTGTAAAATTACTTCTGCCCAGCCCTGATGTGCTCACATGTGCACCCGTGAGCCGTGGTTCCGCTGGCACGCGTCTGACCTCTGACAGACGTGCTCTGAACTTCAGACACGTTTACAATAATATCCCACAGTCAGTGTGCTAATATAAATGGTAAATGGTAAATGGCCTGTATTTGATATAGTGCCTTCTAGAGTCCTGGAACCCCCCAAGGCGCTTTACAACACAATGTCATTCACCCATTCACACACACATTCACACACTGGTGGGGATGAGCTACAATGTAGCCACAGCTGCCCTGGGGCGCACTGACAGAGGCGAGGCTGCCGAGCACTGGCGCCACTGGTCCCTCCGACCACCACCAGCAGGCAATGCTAAATATGTTATATTATAATAATATAATAATGCTAAAATGGTAAGATGGGAATCATTTCTTGATTTATTTTGTTACATCCACAATGTTCTGTGTGTGAGGTTTACAATGTCAGAACACCTGCATGAGACAGAGTGTTAATTACAATCTGCCAGAATGACTCGCCACCTTCAGGTTTCTCCAACATCGTTAAAAATGATCAAATACGGAACATATCTTGCTATTGACAGCGTGCGCAGGCCAGAGCGCTGAAGCTCGGCGCATTATTATTGTGAAGCTAGGGCACATGCGGAGGACACACACACACACACGCAAAATATACTTGGGTAACACTTTATAATAACTTATTTTCAATTACATTGATTGGGCCCACTTACTTTTTCTTAGGCCCACCCACAAATGAGTTTCTGGCTACGCTAATGGTGACATATGACAGACTTCTCTGAGCTCCGCAGCCTTTACACTTTTCACCTCGTGTACCCCCTAGTGGCAGCTCTCGTACCCCCAGGGGTGCACGCACCACTCTTTGGGAATCCCTGGTCTAACCTCACAATTGAAACAAGCATCCTTAATAATCTGTGCACAGGAAGCCTACCGATGCTGTAGTAAAACAAAAGGTATAATAATTTATTATTAATTAAACCTCGTTGCAGCACTGAAGCAGAAAAATGAGATTTTGCAATAAATATGCAAATTATTTACATATGAATTGTTTTAGAGCCCTTTTTTGGCAGAATATGACATTCATTTTAGTTCTTACAAAGAAATGGGTCCCAACGTGGTTTGTGTGGCGTTGCCATAGTGTGACGTCATAGGCACAGATCCCCTGTCCTCTTTTTTGGAAATGGAAATATGATCACCCTAAATTAAACAGACTGTCCACCCGGGCTTTTGCGCTGCACAGAGACGCTTCACTGCCTATGACTGAACGTCAGTTGAGAGCGGTTGAGAGTCAGTCTCATGCAGACTGACCAATGAAGAGAGGGCCTCAAGTTAAGACCCTCTCCTCATTGGTCAGTCTACACGAGGTAGGTCAAAGGTTACCCTGAGCGGGTTACGTGATGTCAGGCATTCAAGTGTTAAGTATATTTACTGCATATTACAGTAAAATATTCTGTATGTGACCATATTATGGTGATCCTTGGGTCGTGATGATGGAGCCCTTGAATATTGTTGCCCAGGGTACAACAAAGTGTTAATCTGGCACTGGTTTTGGCACCATAGTTTCCAGATCTGCTCGGGGTACTGTGTCTGCCGATACGTCATCATCTATGAAAATACCTCTCGGCAAAAATATATTGCATGTCTTTTTCGATTCTGTTCTTTCACATAGGTTTTGGAAGGAGTTTAGAAGTTATGTTATTAAATTCATGTTTCATACTACCTAAATGTTTTCAAGCGTAGTAACATAACTTCTGTAAGTCGTTAATCCACCCAATCATCAAGTGTGACATCATCGGCAGGCACACAACTCCAAGCTGGCGTCTGATATGGCATCCCCAAAGACACTAGACTCGCGCCTTAAGTACTTTAGACCTGATTTTCATAGTTAGATGTTAAAAAACTGCCAATAGTTTTCAATGTTCGGATGCGATTTTATTCATTTGCAACAACATTTCAATGGATTAAAGATTAAAAGTAAATATACACATTGTCACTTTAGGAACAGATTCACTGAGAAACCAGTTTTTACTTATTACTTTTTAAAATGACTGGAAACTCATAGTTTAACACGCAGACTGAATGTGAAAGTAGTATTTTACTCCTACTTCCTGCATTAGCTTCTGATAGAAAATAAATTAAAAAAAAAATATATATACGCTCGGTTCAAAAAATCCTGACAGATCTCACTAAAAAAATCGAAGCTCTGTTTGTTCAAGTTACTTACATATATAATACTAATTATGAAGAAACTACATGTATGGAGTAAATAACTAACAAACAGAACGTTTCCGTTTTTTCAGTGTACATCACACTGTTCCTTAACATTCTTGGCTGGCGATGGGGAAGGCTATGAGGCCAGAACTATGAGGCCAGAACAGTCTCAATAAGAATTAAGTCACACAACGTTTTCCACAAATGCACACGTTCATTCGGAAATCCACATTCTGTGTTTCACAAATATAATTCGGAGGAACACAAATGCTCACGCTCATTCGGAAATTCACACTCTCTGTTGTTGGTTTAACTTCCAGGAAACAGCAGAGAACATCTAGGCTACTAGAAGCTAACGGTTAGCATTAGCAACTCAATAACATGGCAGAACTCCTGCAGAATTGTGTTATGTGAGATGTGAGAGATGTCAGACTGTCGGGAAATTAGACTCCAAATCCTGCCGTCTGAAGGTACTTTCTCCTCAATCTGACTCGGTCTTCTGCTGCACACAGATAAAAGGAAGTGACGCCATCAACATCCTGCTGTTGCTTTGATGAACGTGGCGGTGAACTTCGAAACAAGGTAAGGTAAAAACAAACCCTTATCACTCTGTGTACAATGAAGAACTAAAGAAAATGAAACTGTATAACCAACACAGTATGGATGGAACAAAGAGGAGCATATGATCTTTTATTCCCCAGAGAACGACTTACAAGGCAATCGTTCCTGATAGAGACGATAGCAAATCAGATTATTTAATAACACTTATTCCCCCCCCCCCCCCCCCCCCGTAAAACTATGATCAGCAGCATCCCAGGTGAGTTTGAAACACCACTTTACCAAGAAGAAACCAATTTCCTTTCCGGCAAAACCACTTCCACAGGTTTCAGCATTTTTATCAATATGGATCCAACATTAAAGTCTGAGTCCAGGAGTCATTTGGGGTTACTCATCAAAAGTTACCTCTAGGGTAGAAATGAAAAAAGTGCACACAAAGTTTTATGTGGACCATGGATGTCTAATTATCTCATGGCTGGTGGGAAACCACCAAGTTAGCATTCTTTGTTCTGGTTTACGTAAGAAAAACAAGGTTATTTCTTTATGTTACAGTGAAACTTTTCACGTCTTTTCTGTAAAAGTTTCAGTCAGGTGTTATAAGTAAACACTATATTTATCATCTGCAATAAAAAAATCCTCCTCGACTTGTCCTTTCTTTTGAAAAAGCAATCACCTGTAAAGAAATGGACCATACAGAGGCCATAAGACGAAGAAATGCCCTCGTTTTGTTCTAATATTCAGTTGTCATGACAATAGATTGCAAAAAGAGCCTGGGGAATGTTGTGAACAATGGAGCTCTTTATTTTTGTGTTGCAACCAAGAGGTGTGACACAGTTTTGAGAAAAGCCACCACAGCTTTTCTGTATCTTACAGGAAATATATGCAAGGGGGGATAGTTGCAGCATCTGTTTCCAATAAAGACACAGAAACAATTCTCCTTTAAGACACAGCAATCAAGAGTTAAAAGGTGGATTCTGCTGATAATCTGCAAGACGGGTTTACTGGTGACAGCGGTGTTCGGATTTCTCAGCCTAAATTGTTCAGGACCAGTTGATGTGCACCACCTATTTAAGGCAGCAGCAGCCAGTGAATCTCAATCAGTTTGGTTAAGTCAAGTTGACAGGATGACTCCTGTGTGTGTGTGTCTAAATATAAGGTGAGCACTCGAGGGCATATTTTCTTTCCTCTCCAGTCCTCTGTTTTCTTCCCTCTTTTTCCCACTTTTAGTTTGTGTCCAACTGATCACCTTGTTTTCTTTCTCCTGCTGATCCATTACTTAGTTCCTTCATTGATCTTTTCCAAAACCATCCCTTCTATTTGTTCACTCTGTTCCTTACAGCTGAGTTATTTGTGATCTCTCTAAAGTGGAAGCGTGTGACGGTCTGCAGCAGCGTCTTGAGCTCGGAATCTTATTCACAAGACAAGATTTGAAACCGTGCTGAGAATTTACATTTTAACGATCGTTTATCACATTCTGTAATCATCATCCTCTCGTGCCCTTTCACGTTTTCACATGCTGGACACAAACATGTGGCTCTTTCACACACATGAATAAGCAGCTCACCCGTCGGGAGATGAGTCAGAGCCTCTCGGGTCTGACTCAGAACAGGCTTCTGTTTCACCTCTGACGGCATCGCCTGCTTTTCCCTGTAGCTTACCTTGCACATGAGAGCACACACACACACACACACACACACACACACACACACACACACACACACACACACACACACACACACACACACACACACTAGTCTGATTCCATAAGCATGCGCACATGCAAATAATAAACATTTATTAGAAATTGTAATATTATAAATGTTTATGGGCGAAATGAGAAACATTTAAAAAAAGACAACATTTCACACTTTTATTTTAATTACTGTTTTGAAATGTTCTGTTTTGGTATTTTACAACAACTTAATTTGCCTTTTGCAGTATTAAAGGCGGACTTTGCAATTTTGCTTGCATTTAACACCCCCTAGTGTCCGTTTAGTAAAACCAAATGTGAAACCAGTCTCTCCGCTGTGTGTTTGTCTTCTATAAACCTTAATCTAACTGCTGAAACATCTCCCCAGCCTTCATTAAGGTCTACAGGAGTGATTCCTCACTAAATTAAACAAATCAGCTGTGTTCCTGATCTAAAACCTGTAGGAAACATGCTGGAAGCAGAATGCAACGCCAGGTATGTCAGCTGCATTTTATTCCATGTCCAACAGGGACTGTACCGGCACTCTGAAGTTGCAAATGTGGTATTCTGGCCACAAAGGGTGGTGGGGGTCTGAGTGACATTTCATTAACCTTGTAAAGGGTCGCCAAGCCCCCCTGGACACCCCTTATGGTCACCACTGCTACTTCCATCTTTAATTCATGCTAAATCAATCTGACACAGGATTTAAACTTTTCCATCACAACTAGCAGGTAAAAAAATTCTAATACTATTACTGTTGGTCTAAATTATTTGACAAGGAGAGATAATATTCAGGGGAAAAGCTTGAGGTTTTCATGAAATTGGGGTCACGTAGTTCATTGTGATATATAATACGGGTGTGTTATTGGACTGATTATTGGCATCTCTTTCAAGCTGTATCTGGTTGTACACACAGTTCAGTCCAACTTCTGTCAGTAAGAGAGTTGCTATGGTGTTTGTTTGCACAAACTATTAGGATTATTATTTCTTTTCAGACCTTTTAGGTAATTTTAGTTGAATTTCAAGCAGCAGTTGATTGGTTTGCAGTGGAGAAACATCTCTTCAACTGGCCACATGTGTCTTCACTTTTAAACTCTACTGTATAACCACTCATTTTTAATGCACTTTTTCTCTTTTGATACCAGATTTTAGCTCTTTGTCTCAGAAAAGGGGATCAGAAATGTTTATTTCAGCAGTGAAAACTGTAGAGCCTGGCACGTCTGAGCCATTGTGTCACGTCACATTACAAAACAGAGTTTATTAGTGTGTCTGTATAAAGCAACAAGCATGTTTCCAGTGGAGCATCAAATTCTGCCTTGCTACAGGCCATACAGAGAGACTGAATGTGTTTTCCTGAAAAATTACTTTTTTCCTCGTTTTGCTAGAAGATAAACAGATTTTTCTGCAAGCAACCAGAAAGAGATAATAAGCTTGGCACACACTGATATTAGGAGGTACAAGTTTTCTGTATTTGTGTACAATTTGAGCCTCTGGACCTCAAATCACATAGCATAAAGCAGTCAGAAAGATTATACTTTAGGTGCTTTAGGATATATAAGATACTTTGTTTCTGCAGGTCAGCGCATAAATGGGTGAAGGGGTTTTTGGTATATTCTGTATGTATGTACTGGGAGGAGACTCGAGTTTTCACTTTTTAAATACGACTGGTCACTCTGAGTTTCACATGCAGGCTAAATATTTAATTATTCTTCTACCACTATTTCCTGCATTAGCAATTGAATGTCATAATGTCAATTTAGCCTTCATTAACTGAACCATCTTGGGTCACAACCAGGAAAGGTTGTGGTTGATTAAGCGTCCAGGAGACCAGAGAACATCTCGAGTAGTAGAAGCTAACCATTAGCATTAGCGACTCCACAACATCGACCCCTATAGGCTTGTGTTATTTGTGGGAATAAAATATGTAGAGAAGATGTTCTTATATTTAATTAGAAACATAGAATGTGAAATATCATAAAATATGAAATATCACCTTAGTGGATCTTTGAATAAATTCAATCAGAAGATTGGATTTTTTTATTGCAGGGACTGAGCAACACTTCTTGTCAACTCCAAGAAAGAGAGAGAGTCAGGTTTAAAAAGTTAAAAGATTTATTTCTAAACAAATTAAACAAGACTGACTTTAAACACTATGTGATGATGAACTAAGGTGGAGTAAGACTGAGGATGGTGTGTGTGTGAAATATGTTCAGAACCAGCAAATCCTGAGAAACGATTAGTTCCGATGGAAGTGAAATGGTGTTTCACTCTAAGCTTTTGGTTTGGAGATTATAACACACATTGAGACACCATCTGTCGGTCTACGTACCCCAACGAAATTCCCCGTTTAGATCCGGAATGTCGGGGGTCCAGCTTGGACCCTCTTGGAATCGACGCCTGTAGATATGCAGCGGTTGCCGACCCTTCCAGTCTTGAGTTACTCCCGGTCACGACAGTTTATTGGCATTAGCGATGGTTCAGCTTTTATTCTGAAGGAACCATTGCAGCAGGTGGAACATGCAACAGATTTAATCCAGCTTGTCGTTAGGTTCTTTCAGCTTTAAGAGGACAGTTATGGATTGGCCACTCCGATAACTTCTCTAGAACGCTTTGAACTCAAGTTAAGATGACGTGGGGCATAGTTTTATAATTTGGATGTTTTGATTCATGGTCGAATCAGAATTTGCCACAAAAGGGGATTTAACAAGCACCAACAAAACCACGCCTCGCGTCAGATCTGTAAGGTTCTGATTGGATCAAAAAAAGGAATGTGTCACGTGATTTTAACATTACGTGTAATCAGTCTAGTGTCTAGTTTAAAGCTATATTACTTGTTAAAATACTATCATAGGATTATAATATCAAGTAATTAATATTCTCATTTCACAGATTGATTGAAAATTAAGCTTCACGTGATTATTTGGACTAACAAACTTATTTGATTATTATTTAAAGAGAAAAGTTCTGTTTCTAAAAGAGGTCTTCGTCCTTCTTTCTTGTGCTGTCCGAGGAAGCAACAGTTTAGATAAGAGCACAGAGCATGAGTGGCCTTGGCCCATCTCTTGTAGATTAGGCTTGTGTCAGAAATGCATGGTTCTGCTTGGGCAGAGCAAATAGAGGAGGGCCTTTAGGTCAGAAATGGACAATTCATCACGCTACAAACATTAACGACGCAGAGCGAATGGAGTAGGTGGTAAAGTTGTGTTGCTGTTAGCAAATCAGATGCAAGATGCTCAAATATCAGGAAATAAAACTCCATTTCCTGCCGTCTGAATCAGGAACGTCAGAGCTTTACTACCACGGAGATCAACTCACAAGGTCTTCGTTTACACTAGAGACCACTAACCTACAAATTTAGACAGACCGTAGCAGAAGCTATTTTACTCTGCATTTTGGTCTAGCCAAGTTCCATTGGAGCCTCAGCAGGCCTGAACTGTCTTGTGTTTGGGTAGCAGTAGCTGAGAAGATTGAGTGTGTTGTCCAGTAATTGGAAGGATGTAGGTTTTATCCAGCTCCCACCAGAGAATTCTGCTGTTGTGTCCTTGGGCAAGACATTTATACCACCTTGCTCACTGGTGGTGGTCGGAGGGACTGGTGGCGCCTGTGTTCAACAGTCTCGCTTCTGTCAGCACGACCCAGGGCAGCTGTGGCTACAATATAGCTCATCATCACCAGTGTTAGAATGGGTGGATGGTTGTGTTGTGAAGCACCTTGGGGGATTGTAGGACCCTAAGATGGCTCTTTACAAATACAGGCCATTTACATGTCCCATTGTGTTTTGTGCCAAGGTGATGACAGTTCATTTGAAATGACTTTGGCATCAACTTTGGACTTTTTAGACTTGGGCTTGTCTTTGAGTCAAGAGCAGACAGAGGTTCTTAAATCCTTTATTTAGGAAAAGGATGTATTTGCGTATTCTTCAACAGTGTATACTACCCCATTGTCTAACATTCATAGTGGTGAGTACATCACTGCCAGATATATGTTTACATACAGTATATGAGATGAATGGACAGGCTCAGAGACCACAGCAAACATGTTTTGAAAAAACAAGTGAACTTGATCTTTAATGTAAATGAGACAGAGCCTTGGGAATAAGAGGACTTATGACTGGGGGTTGATATTATCCAGTCTATATTATGAGTCTGAATGGTGCTCCCTGTCTCTTTCTATTTCCCCCAGTAGATCCACTTTCTTGTGTTTCTCCCCTTTATTCTGTCTCCCACCCTGAGTCATATCCCAGAAGAAGAGATTACATTAGCAAGACCCCCTTTTCTTGTCTCTCAGAGGAGAAGAGGATAATTACTGCGCCTGGACCTTTGCCAGAGTTCCTCTGAGCTCATTGTGTTTCAAGAGAACTAATTTTCACAGCTGAGTCGTCGCAATCGGGCTAAATAATGAAAACAGTACAGTTGAGTTTTTGCTAAATCTTCAAGAGGTCAATCACAGATGACGTTATAGAACAGTAATGTGGCAGGTTTGACTGCGTGGTAATATGAAGATTGCCTGTGAAGAAAACATTGACAAGAAGAACAAAGTGTTACCTGTACCCTTTATAAACTGTACTTTTACCATATTTAACCTTTCTAGACTTCAAAGGTAAATTTAACTCATGTTTTTAATACATTTGCTGCGGTCTCTAGTGGGAATTCATGCTTTGTAAGTTGTTCTCTGGGGTGAAAAAGCTCTGGTGCACCTGTATGAAGACGTTGCTGGAGGAGAAAGTGGCTCAGACAGCAGAATTTTGAGTCTTACTTCCTGATGTTCAGACATCTCGCTTCTGATTGGCTAACAGCAACGCAACTCTACCACTGACTCTTTTTGCTCTGCAACATTAATGTTTTATTTCCACGAACAACACAAGCCAGGAGTTTTGTGTGTGTGTGTGTGTGTGTGTGTGTGTGTGTGTGTGTGTGTGTGTGTGTGTGTGTGTGGTGGAGCTGCTAATGCAAACAGTTAGCTTCTACTAGCCAAGACATTCTCTGCTGTTCCTGGATGCTAAACCATCAACAGCCATCCCTGTCATGAGTCTAGATTGGTGACTCCATGAACATTAAGTGACAGTGTGACATAGATCTGTCAGGCTTTTTCATCTGTTTTCTATCAGAGGCTGATACAAGACTATTTTCACATTCAGCCTGCGTGTTAAACTCAGAGTAACTGATCTTTTTCAATAACAATAAGTAAAAAACGCTTTCTCAGTGAACCTGCTACTTTAATTTCTTGACACATGAGAGTTTTACTAGGATCCTTAGTTCTGGTCTTGCCATCATATATGGAGGGAGTGCTCAAAAGAGGCAGCACTGATGTAAAACATTTTACAATACATCAGGGGAAAGAGGACAGTAAAATCACTGAGATACAGCCCTCCCGCCTCCTTAGCTCTGTGTTTTTACGGCTTTACTGATACTAACCAGTACTCTCTGTGTCACAGTTTTTTATTGCTCAGACACTGAGATCCCTCTTTCATCCCGTGTCATGGTTTCTCCTCCTCGTAGATTTTCTTTTCTTAGTCTTTCTCTTATCTGTCTGTTATTATCTTTGCCTCTGCCCATCTCCTTTCCTTTTCTGCACACAAACATAAAAAAACAACATAAAAGACGCTGAGTGCAAAAATATCTTCCCTAATGAGATACAACAATGTTCAAGTCCGCCTCACACACATTAAAACACACGTCCTCAGAAACCACACACACACACACACACACACACACACACACACACACACACACACACACACACCGGATAGAGACTAGACCTCAGAGCTTATGATAATGTCTGTCTCTTCCAATTAGACACTTCCATCCCTGTAACATTTTCCACACTTTCCAGTTTTTACCCTCTCTAATTGTCTCCCTCTGTCATCTCATTCCTTTTCTCTAAGACCCGCTATCAGTTTGTAACCCACCCCTGACACAAAACAGATGTTTCTCCATCCCCCTCTTCCTCCCTCTATCTCTTCCTGCCCCTCAGCCTCTCCATCCTTACTCATAATCTTCGCACCTTCTATTCTCAGCATTATATTTCCCTTTTTCTGTGGTCCGTCTTTTTGTCTTGTTTTGTCTCTTTTGTGGATGTCTCACTCTATATTATCACTATTCTTTTGTTTTTTGGGACAACTTAATGATTTGGAGGGAACAAAGTCTTCAGACAAGTATTGTTTCACTCTTTTTGTTAGCTTTCATTACCAAACACTCATACATCAATGCTGTCTTTTTGCTACTCCGAGTCAGTGTTGTAGCTCACTGAGTTCAGAAAATAATCTGCATCATTTTATTTTATTTTCCAGATGAGAAAAAGGCATTAAATTAAGGTTTTACCCATGACATTTATGCAGCTACCACTCTGACCCTTCCCATCATTCGGTTTATTCTAACATCTTTATTGATTTCTTAAATAATAAACCCACATCTGCCTTTTTATTGCTTTGATAATCCTCTTTAGTCACAAATTCCTCTATTCCCTGTTTTCTATCCTGTTATCCTCTGCTAATCCTCTTCATCCCTTATCACCCAAGGCAAGCTCACCTGCTGCAGAATGGAGGGAAAGTCTCATTATCTGCACCACCTGAAGAGCTGTGTTTGTTAGCAGTTGTGACTGTTTGTTGGCTTGCTGAGGTGCAAAGTGCAACAGCGCTCGTTCCTTTTGTCATCCCCAGAACGTGGTCATCTCACAGCTGTTATGCACTCAGAGCAGAGGAAGAATGTGGCCATCTAAATCAAGAAATCGTCACTTTCCCAACTCCAAAGTGCATTGCAGAGATTTTCCACGAGCCCTGGTGCAACAGTTTGTTTTACACGACCTCAGTTTCATTGCAGCACTGAATTTATCAGGCCTTGCGAGAATGTAATAATCTCTCCTCTAAATCACTGAAGTATAATGACAACAGAAACTCTTCTCTCTGCAATGGCGACCCCTCCCTCTATAAATCTGAGGTTTTCTGTCCACCTCAGTCAGTTTATTGCCTGTTGTGGTTTTCTTTGGGGCTGGGATCTCCCAAATCCACTAAAACATTGTCTCAGTGAGCAAAACATTTGTCTTTAATGACTTGCACCTGATTTTCATGTCATCTTCATCTTTATTTAAAAAATACTTCACTAATAACATAAAACAACATAAATGTAATAAAAAAGTATTTAAACTCAGTGTTTTTGGTGTTTGCTGCACCTGCTACAGCTCACTCATTTGATTTTTTCATCACAAAGTGTTTGAAATGAATCTATGGGGATTAATGTATTAGATTTGGATTATAAATACCAATTACAGTTAATAGTGTTAGAAACTTAGTACTATTGTTCATTTGAAAATAATGTGGGTAGGGACATATTTGCTTATGATGATCACAACAGGAAAAAAAAGCAATTTTCAGAAATTAAATTTAAACCGGGAAACCATCTAAAGGCTCAGGAACCATTTGCAGGTGTTTTAGATTCATTAGCTGATTAATATTGAACTTTTTCACATTATTCTAATTGTCTGAGATTTTTTATTTGAAGTTTACATATGCTGTAAGCCATAATCATCACAATTATAACAAATAAAGGCAGAAATATTGGGCTTTACATGTAATCTAATGGGATTGACAAAAATTTTTCAACGATGAGAACGGGAGAAGGGGCTCCCAGTTGCCCCTCTGGGACAGAGCCAGCTGGGCATATCATGGACTCCTGGAAACAGTGGAACCTGATCTGCCTTTCTCAACAGTCTGTGGAGGATTCTGAAGACGTCTGGATATTTGTGGTGTTGGTGTCAGGTTTCGTGCTGTTTGGCCTGAGCGGTTACCTGGTTTACCGGAAAATTAATGAGCTGTCGAGGAAAATAGGCGCAATGCCGGAGCTCAGGGATGGATTACACCGTGCTGTGAATGCACAGACTCATATAATTGTCGAGATGAGTCGTAAGCTTGGAACTTTGGCTGAGATTCAGACTCTGGCACAGAAGGTTGATGCCATCAAGGATAGAATTGACGGATTAGCACGGATTGGAATAGATTAATTTACGCCATTATTGGGATTTTGAGAGGTTGGGGACCAGGTAGCAGTTTTTCTTTAGGATTGAGAGGAGATGCAGGAAGATAATAAACAGACAGGACATAAAAATAGTCAAATAAAAACAAGTTAGTTTTTGTACCTGGTGGTTGCAACAAACAGACACCATTGAAGGAAATCAGAAGTGAGGAACAGAAAATGAAATAATTATTTTAGTGTTTAGAGCAGCAGGAACTCTGAGAGGCTGCAGGCACATCAGTGAGTTTGCGGCTGCTGCGCAGGGGGAGGGGGGAGAGGGCTGAAGTAGGATGCAGAAACTACCGTTGTTAAAAGAAATGTTTTTAACTTAGAAATTGTGGGCGCAATTTTAATTGTCAAAAACTCCAGCGAACCTAACGACCCCCCCCCCACCCCCCACCCCCCCGTGCCGCTTGTGTATGATGTCATCAACGACTAGTCGAAGTCGACTAGATTTTCATTACTTGACTGTCGACTTTTAAAAAAATTAAGTCATGCAACCCCTAGTGAAGGCCAATGAATTGTTTCCAGGAGTCACTGTGCTCTCTAACCCAAATACCTCCCTCCCCTGTCCAAATGGAGGTGACGAGCGCTGCTTATCGCGGCTTCATGCACTGACGTGAGAATAGTCCCCAACCCTACCTCCCCACCTAGTGGACACTTATGTTGTGTGATGTCTGAAGTCTGTTGCATTTCTGTCTGAGGTGTTTTTTGCAGAGCAAAGCTGCCCTCCCTGTGGAGGGTAATTCTGAAGTGCCTTTTTTTCCTCCACCTGAACCAATCCTCATGTAACCCTCTGATCTCTATTAAGGTAGCGCGACTCGGGTTGTGAATGACCACAGTCACCAATTCTTGTCATGCGTCTATGCCTATGAATGTCTGATCTCAGAATTGTCTGTACTGAAAGTCTAATTTCCCTCTGGGATTAATAAAGTATTTTTGAATTGAACTGAATGAGGCTATCTCGCATATTAGTTTAATCTTTTTAAGTAGAATTACTGAAATAAATTAACTTTTGCATCATAATCTTTCTATTTGCACCTGTAATGTCACAAGAACCACTAAAAAGTTGCAAGATTGGAGCTTGTTAAAGATGAAAGCAATACAGTTTGGTCTTGGTTGAGCTGAAAATGATCAATGGGGACCCCATACACTTAGAAAAATGGGGATTAGGTTTTCACGCATCTACTCTTCTCTAAATCTCACGCTCTAAACCTTTTAGCACCATTGTTGTTGGGATACGATAACACTTCCTGTAGGGGGTTTTGCATTTTCTCGAGATCCCCCACAGCATCACAAGTCAAAGAAAAAAAATGCATTCATGTGAAGTTTTATTGTGCAAGCTAAACAGTGTGATTCAGTGTGTTTCAGCATTCAGATCCAGTGCTATTTTATCAACAATTCTTTTCAATAGCCAGAGGGGTAGATGTGTGACTTAGCTTAAACCACTTAACTCTTCTGCTGTGTATAAACAGAGAAAAGAAAGCAAGCCTGGCGTCGACCTTCAGGACTGTGTTTATAATTCCAGTAACTTAACTAACCACCTCATAACTCATGATTTCTCAGAATTTGTTTGTTTGGGAGGAATCAGTTTCGCACATAACTCTTGACTAGATGCATGGTTGTTTGTTTTTAAACTGTCTCTGCTCTTTGTAGTAATATATCAGCCTGCTGAGAGTCTGACCAGAGCTGCAGACATAAAAACAGCAATATAATTAGCACTAATGTGAGTTTCATAAGTTATTTATCTGGAAAAGTTCACTTTGAGCAGAGTGTACCTCAGATAAAATGCCTAAATGTATTTTTTTTTACATGCTTCAGATTTCCAAGTTGCAGCTGACTGTTAAATGACAGGGCTACTGTCCCTTGCTTACTGTAAGTGTGTGTGTATTTGTAATCGTTCCATGCTGTGAACCAGTTTCCAGTCCCAGTAAAAGTAGGCCAGCCAGTTGGGTCCATGAGTCAGAGTTTTCTCCAGAGAAATGAGACTCCCTGACATGACGGCACCATTAGCAGCTGACCAGCACACCCTGCCCTTCTCATCATTGCATCAAACTCCAATGAATCCTGTCCAAACACACACTTGACCTAATATTTGATCTATGCACACCCATAGTCTTGGCTCAGCATTATTTCTTGAGGGATACTGTATCCGTTCGTGTCCCCAGATGTAAGAAATCTCATGCAGTCACCGATTCGAGAACAATTTTAAAAGATCTTTTGTACGTTCTTGCTGTGTTTGTCTTCAAATTCCATTTTTGGTTCTTCTTTAAACACAGATAAGGTTTTTCTTTACCTTGCTGATGGTTTTGTTTGCAGCTGCAAACATCTTCAGAGCTGACGCTGATGGTGGCGTCACTTCCTACTCCGTTTATCCGCGGGCCCCTCTCCGATGATGCAGTCCCATGCGCGATCCAATGAGTAAACTCCGTCATCTCTGTTCATGGCCCCACATCCACGTTTCCTTATCTCTATAGCTTCCTTTTTCCATCTTTTGTATTTCTGTTGTTTGGTGTTTATGATCCTTGTGTTGTCCCAGTCCATTACATGGTTTTCTCTTGTGCAGTGATCTGTTACGGCCGATTTCTTTATTGTACTTTCTGCTTCTTCTTTTGCTGCTCTTGTGTGTCTTCGACTTGTTTCTTTCTCACACCTTCCTATGTTCTATTGTTCGTGTGTTGAGTTGGCGTCCGGTTTCTCCTATGTATGTTTTATTGCAGAGTTTACATGGGATTTCGTAAATGACTCCACATTTATGTCCAGCTGGTATCTTGTCTTTTGGGTGTACTAGTCTGTTTCTAACGGTTGTGTATGGTTTTGTTGGTGTGTTCATGTTGTGTATTTTCATTGTTGCTCTTATTTTTTCTGTTATGCCTTTGATGTATGGTAGGGTTATCACTGGTTTTGGTTCTTGTCTTTCTGGGTTTCTGGTTCTTTGCTTAGGTTGTTCTTTTCTTTCTGTTGTTGTTTGTTGTTTTCCTTTGTTTATTGCCCATGTCGGGTATCTGCAGGTCTTTAAAGCGTGTTGTATGTGATTGTCCTCTTGTTTACGGTCTGTTTCTTCTGTTATCATGTTTGCTCGGTGATATAATGTTCTGATTACTGACATTTTGTGTATGGTGGGGTGTTCTGATGTCCATAATAAGAATTGGTCTGTGTGTGTTGGTTTCCTATATGTGTTTATGTTTAGGGTCCCGTCTGTCTGCCTGGTTATTTTCATGTCCATAAATGCTATACTGCCTTCTGTTCCTGACTCATATGTGAATTGTATGCTGCCTGTGTCGTCAATGTTATTCAAGTGTTGTGTTAGTGTTTCTGTTTGTCCTTTTGGTATGATTTCCAGTATGCCATCTACGTAGCGTTTCCATAATTTTATTTTGCAGTTTGGGGGCCAGTGGCTATGGCTTTTTTTTCTAGGTCTTCCATGAAAAACTCGCACAGGATGACTGATAACGGGTTACCCATGGCAGAGCCCGCGGATAAACGGAGTAGGAAGTGATGCCACCATCAGCGTCAGCTCTGAAGATGTTTGCAGCTGCATACAAAACCATCAGCAAGGTAAAGAAAAACCTTATCTGTGTTTAAAAATGAACCAGAAATGGATTTTTAAAAGATATTGACTTGAACCAAGATCAACTCTGGGATCCTTCCTTATGTCTGGCTTTTTTTTTTTTTACTTCAGAATTACACATGTGCCCTTTTCTCAAAAACGCTATTATGTTTCTTCAAAACTATCAAAATGACACATAAGAAAAGTAGACAAGCTCTTTAAGCATGCAAAACCTATCCAATTACTGATGGACTCCATGTCCAAAATGTGCGTAAGCATGGTCCTTAGTCTGTCATGGGTCGGGGTGAGTACTCCCGTCGCACATTCCACCTTTGAGTTGTTTTTCAGGAGAGGGAGGCGCCCAGCTGCTTCTGGTTAGCAATCAACGGCACTGGCTTCTTAAGGAGTTGGAGAACACACCTCAACGCGGGATGATTACTACTACTCGGTAGAGTCCAGCTGTCTAGTATTGCAGTGACTTTGTACCTCTTGTGTTTTGGCTTATTATTCTCTGTGGATTTTTGTGCTTACATCTTCTTCAGGATTTTTTTGGAACATCTCTGGAGTAGAGCCTTCTCAGGATTCAGTGACTCATCAGGAAACTCACCTTTGCCACATAACTGTCTGGACTCAGCTTCCCTGTGTTCTCCATCTCTCCAGTCGCCCCACTCCTCTGCTTCCCACAAGCTCCCTCTCCTGGATTTACACACCTTGACTCACCCAACTCTCGACCGGCCCCTCCCGATTTTTCCTCATCTCCTTCGCCCAGTAAGTCTTATCTCTGCACCTCCTCAGTTAAGACTTACTTCTCAGGACTCACCTTATTTTGCTCTCCCCTCCTCAGACGCTGAGTACGGACTTTACTCATCCACTGGAAGCTCCAGTGCGCTTTTTGTTCCAGTCTACTAATAAATACCTTTTTTTTTAATCTTTATTTGTGAGTGTGTTGATTCTGCATGTCCTGGGTTAAACTCCTTCCCCAGACCATGTCATAGTCAACTGTAACGTGATGAAGGTGCTATTCCACCGAAGGTTATTTACCCTCTCTCCACAGATGCCTCTGACACAGAACTAATCTGCATGAGACTACCTCAAGGTCATGCATTTGCTTCTAAACTGCTTGCTTTCCAGCTCAAGAGAAGAGTGAAGACAAAGGACTCTTTCCTTTTAATAAATCAAAGAACTCTATTTTTAATAAAGCTAATCAAACAAAGTGTTAGTCAATAATATAATGCTGACCAATCTGTGAAATGACAATGTTATGATTAGTATGCTTTCATAAGGAATATGACTTTATTCTAGCTGCACTAGACATGCTGATGACATGTAATGTAAACACTCAACACATTGCTTTTACTCATCCAATCAGAACCTTCCATTCTGAAGCGTGGCATAGTCTCTGTGGTGTTTATAAATCTGCCAACTTTGATTCAACCAGAAATTAAAACATCCAGATTAATAAAACCAGTCCCCACACCATCTTAGTTCAGTTCTCAAGAGTTCACTGGAGTTCTCTGCAGTTCACCTCATGCTAAGAGTAGTATCGGACCGGCCACCCAGACTTCCTTTTTAAGCAAAGAGCCAACAAGCTGGATAAAATCTGTTGCTTTTTACCAACCAAGCAATGGTTCCTTTCAGAATAAAAGCTGAACTCACTGACCCAAAGGGGGTCCATCTGACGCTGTCAACCAACTGTCGCTTTTTACCTGGAGACAATCCAAAGACTAGTCTGTCGTACTGCTGATGCTGTTTCATCGGCTCTGGTACTGAAAGAGGGGTTCGAGGACCTGGCATTCTGGATCTGTACGGAGGTCTCATCCTGAAGGGTATGTGTAGAGCGACAAAATGACTTGCTTCTCCGGATACGAGAGTTCTGATTACAACATCACTCACACATACACCATTCATCTCACGTCTCATTCACACCAGATCCATTCATCATTTAGAATTTAGAGTTAAATTGTTTAAAATTGTTTAGAAATAAATCTAAGACATTTTAAAGGTGACTCTCTCTTCTCTTGTCTCTCAGTTAATACGAAGTGTTACATAATCCCTGCAATAAAAAGTTCCAGTCTTCTGGTTAAAATAACCCAAAGGTCCACAAGATTGATTCCCTATTCATTATGGAATCTCATGTCTTATGGGTCATTAATTAGATGTAAATTAACCCTTTACACAACCTAAAGTTGTGCACATTTTTCTGCTAAGTTTTGTTTCATAAATCCCAAAGTTTGCGTGGAAAATTGCTTATGCAGTTTTCTGACCCCATTTTGTGGGTAAGCAAGCTTGATAAATGAGGCCCCAGTTCTCTGATATTTCTGAGTCCATTTAAAGCAATAATCTCACACAGGTGTGAGCCTTAACATGATAACAAAGCCTCCCAGTCCCAGTCAGATGATGAGGAATTTGAAATCAACGAGTATGTTTATAGGGACAAAAACGGTTCTGTGCAGATAAATGTTGATCGACTCCAGAACAACCAGCGGTACTTACAACTACCCAATCTAATATATAAGCAAGAAAAATATCGATCATATCCATAATTAATGCCAATTTAAAGAAAACTATCTTTTTTTTCTTTCTTTTTCATAGCGCCTCTCAAGATAAAAATCACGAGGTGCTACACAAAAATGAAAAATTTCAAATGCAAAAAAGATTTTTAATAATGATTAAAAACGTGTTTAAAATAAGCAAAAATTGACAATTGTGATGAAAAAATTCAATGACAGAGAGAGAAAGTGAGTGAATAGGAAAGAGGGAAATCAGTGTATCCTGGGGAAGGTGGAATAGGTGGGGAGAGCAGAATAAGGAGAGGCTGGTGATGAAGGTCACACAAAAGCCTGAACAGGTGAGTTTTCAGCTGCTTTTGAAGGAGACCACTGAGTCCACTGATCTCAGGCTCAGGGGGAGAGAGTTCCAGAGTCTGGGGGCCACAGCAGCAGATGATCTGTCACCTTTGGTCTTTAGCCTGGTGCACTGCACAACCAGTTGGCTTTGGTTTAGAAGTAAAAACTACAATGTGTAGTTTATTCATTCATTCTTTTATAGAGCGCCTTCCTGCTGCCAGCCCAAAGCGCTGAACACAGCAGTGTAAAATTAACAAGCATTCAAATAATAAAGGATACATCAAAAGGAGTAAAAGGTACTATACATGAATTCATGTTAAGTGCCATAACAATAAAATAAAAAATAAAACCTTAATTTTTAACAAAGACTAAAAACCAGGCACATCAGTTAAACAGACACAATCAGTTAAAACAATCAGATCAGAGGCCTAACGGGGTGCTATGAGTCTGTAGTGCATTTTTTATTTTTGCTTTAAAAGCCCCAAGTGAGTTGTGAGTCTTAATTACAGTAGTTTATATTCATATTTCAGGAAATTCCCATCAAAATGTTTTTGAATATGAATTAAATGATGCCCAATTGCTGACAAATATTGGTGGCTTCTTGACATATAACCATAAAAATCCAGTCTCAAATACATAAGCACAGGTCTAAGTCTCTGGGCGATGCCATATTAGATGCCATGTTTTCTTCTACAGGAGCCTGTGAGGACAAAATGCATTTACTGATTTGTAACAAGCAATCACAAAACCTTCGCCAGTCATAAATGTTGTTTTAAACATTTAACTTTTTGTGCTTGTCAGTTTGCTGGAGGTTGAATTATCTGACAAATTACTCGTTCTGAACATGCATTCCCAGGGATTTTTGACCCTAATGGCCATCCGTTGGGCAGGTCTTACTTGAACACAAAAGTAACACTTGTTCGCAATGATTTAGGTATGTATTGCCCCCTGTCGCCAGGGAAAATACACACTGTCACTTTAATAGTATTAACAATAGGAATATCAGCAGTTTAACAAGCTTCAGGTGTGTGTTTGGGCAATGTGAGAAGAGAGAGAGAGAGGAGCAGCCAAGGTGCTCTGCAGTGGGGTTTTGAACCTGTGTGCCTAAATCTAAGTGTCCTCAGCGTACAGTACATACCGTCAACACTACTAATATGTTGCTGGAAATGCATGAGTTAGTATGTTACATACCTGATCATACCTGTATTTTTGATTAGTGTAAAATAAGTTTTACACAAGGTATAACATTCACCAAAAATGTTTATTTGCTAACACTTACAGACAAGTCAAACGCAAATTCTTAGCATGAAAATCAACATAATCAAGACAACAAATATGTATCTTTATTTCATTATTATGGTTTTATGTATTTATTTTTATTTATTTGTTCTTTTCACTATTAACTGTGTCTCCAAAAGGTGTATCCACTTTATTCCTGGGCTGGTTCATGTAGAAACAATTATGCAAGGAACATCCGGTGAGATACCAGAAGTAGCACAAAGCCACTGGCTTGCATGGTGAGGTTTCGTTTCTCATAGCAGTTTATTTAAACATTTCAAGACGCTTTTTAAAATTAAAAAACAGTCTTTCCCTGTCTTGAATGCATCCTCAACCGTATTACTATTTAGGTACTGATAAGCTTCAGAGATTTTAAGATTATTTATTGCCTCATTTTTGGACACGACAGAGTTAAGAAAGTAGCTTAAATGCTACTGGATGTTAGCTTTGGCCAGATTTTCACCAGGGGCGCCTCCAGAAAATTTTGATAGGGGTGGCCAGATGGGGCCAAAAAAGTTTTGGGGTGGCACACCAAATTGGTCCTTGTGGTAACTCTGGGAGAGTTTAGCCTGTGGCGCTGTGTTGTATTGCTCCTTTATTCATTTTTACATATATATATACATACAAAACATTTCATTGAAAATTTACACACAAACATTTCAGAAAAATACATTTCTGCTATTTAAAATGTTATTTTAATATATATATATATATATATATATATATACACACACACACATATACATATATATATATATATATATATATTAGTTTAATTCACCTGTTGCTGTGTTCACAAATAACTGTGAAGATAAAAACTTTTTTAAAATGGTGAGCAGAAGAAACATATATATATTTTTTTTTATTCTGATGATTTCTTTACTCATTAATTGTATTGTTTTTATTTTGTTTTACAATTATGTCCTGAATGCGTGAGATCAACCTCCACCCCTCTCATGCCGTAGGCAATAGGATTGTAACAGCTTTAGTTCCCACATAGTTTATGTTTCTAAAAACACCATAAAAAGTGGATTAATGCAAATGGATCGCATCATCCATTTATGGTCACATTATAAGCAAATGCTGGATCAGAAACCGGTCTCATACAAAGCATCTTTGGAGCGAGGAATAAGGTGGATCGGGTGGACTAGCTAGAACTTACACATGATTTTCTCTACAAATGCTTTAATTTTTCAAACTATCAACAAAAACGTGGTCAGTTATGACTTTAATGCACACTGTTTTAGTTTTGAGAGAAGATCATTGAATGGTTCAGAAAAGTTCCTATTAGCTTCACACAAACATGTGAAAATGGATCTAAACACAACCTGATGGCATCCATGAGATGTTTGTAAAATGTTTTCCAGCTGACAGATGCACTTTGCTTTGGTGTTTTCCTCTTATGTCCTGATCTGGAACAGCTGGTGTCATCTCATTACTGTGATCTTTGTTCCGATCATATGTTTACCAAGTTTTCTTAAAGTATTTCCCTTAAAACTCACGTTAGGTTGCCAGCTGTTTCCATCAATTCATGACTATGAAATCTTTATGACAGCGGCTGACCGAAGCCAAGGTTACGAATTAGAAGTTCCAAACGCTCCTTTCAAACTTATGCCTCCTCCCACACACTCAAAACCATCATTTCTATTTCTCACTGGCGCATTATTACATAGGTGGATCTTTCTTAAAATCCATCTTGTGAAAAGGGTTTCTCTGCTGCTTTAAAAGTGCACAAAACAGATGTGCTCAAATGAAGACCTGCACAAAGTTGTGTTACATGTAATTCATGTAAGGGAAATATCAGAGAATAAGGGCAGATCAGGTGGATGTGCTATCCTTTTAATATTAGACTAAATTTGAGCTAAAACAGCAACACTTTATCAGTCTGTGTTGCTCCTCCAGGTCATTTTAAAACTGTATAGATAACTGTTTTTACTGGGCTCTTTGATAGACTGCTGACCTGTCCAGTGTGTCCTCCGCCTTACATTTATTTAAAGTAGACATATTAGGGCTTTTATAACATAACAGTATTATGGTCTATAAAGAAACATGTTTATGGAGTTTTTTGCAGAGAATCCTTCTCAGAGTAAACAATGTCAGCAGTTTTATTCTTGACATTTTCAGTACCTTCCAGAAAGAGCTGTTTCAGGGCTCTGTCACTTTAGGGAAACAAGATGGAGTTGGCCACGATCACTCCTCCCCAGCTCAAGCTGCTATAAACTGAGAAGCTCCAAAATGTGGGAGGGACTTACCCCAGTTTCACACTGGAAGGATTGGCAGCGCGAAACGGTAGCAGAACGATTTACTCTCGAACTTCAAAGCGGTCCTTCTCACACTGGAAGAGTCTCAACAGCGGGATGGCTTCCTCTCTGTGGTCTTTGCTGGAGATCACACGATCCCTCAAGACTTCGTCACCGTTTGTTTATGCAATCCACAATTAAACCAAAAAGAAGGAAATCGTCTTTGGTGTGTTCTTGCTGTGTTGAAAATTTAATTCCATCTTTTAGTTCTTTTTAAAACACAGAAAGGTTTTATTTACCTGTAATGTTTCGTTTTGCGGCTGCAAACTTCGTCAGCGTCAGCCTAAGCCATGAAAACACACTACTGCACATCTGAAACGATGCTGTGAGTAAATAAGCCGTTGGGTCACACGTAAGCTTCATATATGTGACATTGCATTGCTGCAGTAAATGGTAAATGGCCTGTATTTGACATAGTGCCTTCTTGAGTCCTGGAACCCCCCAAGGTGCTTTACAACACCATCACTCATTCACACACACATTCACACGCTGGTGGGGATGAGCTACGATGTAGCCACAGCTGCCCTGGGGAGCACTAAAAGAGGCAAGGCTGCCATACACAGGCGCCACCGGTCCCTCTGACCACCACCAGCAGGCAAGGGGGGTTTAGTGTCTTGCCCAAGGACACAACGTCAGCGACAGACCGAGCGGGGCTCAAACTTGCAACCTTCCAATTACAGAGTGAGCACTTAACTCCTGCCCCCGTCGCCCCATACTTTTATTTTGAAAATTACCAGGGATTTCACACTGAAACCATGTGTGATTTCCTATCCAGCCTTATGTTATTTGCGGAAATTGACGCATCTCAGAAGCGACTCACTGCAAAAATAGAAACCGAACCTATCTATAGACTATATTGGGTTCTATTTGAAGCAGTGACGTTCCGCTGCCGTTCCGCGCCGCTGATGGAGACTAGAGCCACTGTTCCCCAAGCCTGCAGAAACGAGAGAGGGTTCTATGCTAATTTCTTTGTTTGTGATGTAACAATCGGGGACTTTTTCAAACAACTTGATTTAGACAGATTTAAAATAAAAAACTGACAAAACAAGATGGACAGGTTTTTTCACATTTTAAATGTTACCAGAGGCAGCAGAGAGCCACATGATGGCACAAAATGATGCAAAATGTGAGTTTTTATAACACGTCCCCTGTAACTTCACGCAAAGGAAAAGGAACACTGCATGCAGTTAAACAGACGAGCTAACTAGACAAAAGTACTTGTTACACAAAGGTTTACTGCTGCTTTAAACCAACATTAAAGACACTAAAGAAATTTCACTGTCAGAGGCCGCTCAGTGGGTGTGGAGTACTTTGTAGCATTAATTACCACACTGACCTTTAGTGGCCCTGTAGAGCTCCGGACCCCACGTGACTCTCAGTTAGTGGACGCCATTTTGGCATGCAAAAAAAGGTAAACAAACACGGATGTAACCATGAACATGAACGGGATCCGCTTGGATTTTACTTCGTCCGAGTTTACTTCACACTTTAAAACAGAAGAAATCGTTTTATATAGTCAGAAATTAAATAGACTAAACATCTCCGACCCTTACCGTGCCCCTGGGATACTTTTTAAAAACGCCAGAAGCTGTCGGAGCGGACTTCTTACCGGCACAACACCGGACCTGGCCGGGGAACCCCTTGGGATTCCCCCGGCCGGAGGAGCTGGGGAGAAGGTCTGGGACTCTCGACTCTACTGCCCGCTCCGACGCCAGAAGCTGTCGGAGCGGACCGGCACAACACCGGACCTGACCGGGAAACCCCTTGGGATTTACCCGGAGGAGCTGGCTCCGGCGGCTGGGGAGAGGGAAGTCACGCTACTGCCCCCGCAACCCGACTCCGGATACGCGGATGAAAATGGATGGATGGACGGACAAATAACAGATTTACACGTAAGTAGTCTCGGTGAGACAGAAATAGCAATCCAAAGTGCTTTTTATGTGTGATCTGGCAACTGATCAACCATTGCTTAAAAATTAAATACAGCTTAGCTGGTTAATTGCTGTGATCATAAAACACGTAAACGGCAGCACGCAGAACTCACGAGGCAACGTTTTACGTGATGTTTACTTGTTGCTATGAGTAATAAGACAGAAAAAGCCACGCCAAAATAAGTTTAGGAAGCCCACTAAGAATCGTAATAAAAGCATTTAAAATAAACACCATACACAGTTGAGGAAACGTTGGTTTAAATACCTGATATGAAGTGGTCACTGCATAAGCGAAAACCTTTACTCTCGGGATCCCAAAGTTTCATTTTCGCCCGGTCACTAGCGCGTTTTATTACAATGATCCAACGTTTGTGGCGCTCCGGATCTTGGGGAATCCTGTAGATGGCTCATTCCTTATGTCGTCCGCGTCTGTTCTGCATCCTGGGGCACAACAGGAATCTACCATATTTCCCGTTTGATTGAGTTATCTGACAATAACAAATAGTCCAGCTGCCGGCTTCTGCATGCCAATATGGCGCCGTTTCGATTTGAACTGTTGCATGCCGGGAGGAGTGACGTCAACTCCCGGAGCTCTATAGCTTCTTTATTAATTAGAAATCTAGAGGATAATTTGTCTCAGGATAATAATGAAATTAAATCTTCCTCTTCAGATTGTGTACCTCAGCAAGGAACTAAATACAAAATCCCCTAAGAGAGAGTTTTATTTTGTCAAATGAAACAAACATTGTGTGCTCTTTTAAGACAGCTTTGCGCTGAAAACGGAGAGAACAGAGACGACTATCTGCTGTCTGTCTTCACAGTGATTCAGACATGAAAGCTGGTTGGACCATGACATGTGTCTTGTTGATGTGCCAGATTTAGCTGCCATGATTAATCTCTGATGACACTACTGATGGGAACAAGTTGAATAAAGCAAAGTTTTCTCTATGCTTTCAAGTTCCTCAGTCAGGTCAGGCTAAGATTAGGAGTGATTGATTGATGCTGCCTTAGAGGGTTATGAAAACAGATCTGTTAATGTACTAGTTACTTTTTCAAATGTTTCACTGGAAGAAAAGCAGCTCATAAATGACCGTAACACTGAGGCTCACGTGGTTTATGTGTCACCAGAGGGCTGTAAATTATAAATCTACACTAAAAGCTTTATAATGTCATTTTTAGGTTGTTCAGAAACATACCCATACAGTAACCGTAACGGTGTGGCTGCTGACAGATGGATTACGGTTGATGCACAGGCAACACGACACATCTGACAGGATCACAATGTTTCTTGTCACTTACTTCATGCCTATTGGCACTCATTTGCTGGCTGCTCAGTCCAGTCAGGATTGCAGCCATTCTTTTATCTTGTCATGCCAAAAGCTGAAATGACTGCTAAATAAATGCAAAATGGTTGAATTCCTCCCAACAAATCGTTTATTTCCTCAAATGAGTCACAGACAATCAAATACTGAAATTAGCAGGTATTATTTTGTTCTTTAAAAGAGATCTTTCAAAACAATTGTTCTCACTAAATGTAAAACCCCAAAAATGTCGTGTTTCCTCCCTGCTCTACATAAATTGCCTACATTTCTGGGTGCTGCATAGTGATTACTCTAATTAGCAGTGGTTTTCATCTGCATGTGAAAACTCTTGGCATCAATGTGCTTCAGCTCTGCAGCGCGTGGAATTCTCTTGATTTGCTTTTTAACATTTCAGTTAATCGCTGGCACTCGGCTTTTACTAAAAGCATCAGCGGGTTTAGTGGGAGTTCTTTTATTTGGCCTGACGACAAAGCATTTTATCCAGAGATTGAGAAATTTTGAGCTTAATAAAGATTTTTGCACTAAGCCCTTGCAGGTAGCGCTAAAGATGTATTCAATCCTGGACTTGGAAGGTCAAAGTCACACATGCTTTAGCTGTTCCCCTGCTCCATGATCGAACCACCATCTACGGCATGGCCTCAGCATTTTCAGAGGCTTGTTAATCTTCCATTGATTAAAATCAGATGTGTTGGTGCAGGTAAGCATGGAAAGCTTGGAGTAGGTGTGACCTTTGAGACTTAGGCCTAGTCCACACGTAGCCGGGTTTTTTAAAAACGAACATCCGCCCCTCCAAAAATTTGCATCCACACCACCGCGTTTAAAAAAAAAACACTGTCCACACGTACCCGGATAAATACGTTGTTAAGGACATGCCAGACCTGTAGGCGGCAGTACTTCCCCCGTTTTTAACCTCGTCCTTCGTCTGTGGTCTTCCGCGAGGAGCAGTAATTCCGCTTGCAAAAACAAACAAGCAAAAAGCGCTTGGACAATTGATGGATTGGGTAGTGACAGAGCGCAGCTCTGAGGGCATCCATGCTGTCGGCTAGTGTAAACACAGGTCGCACACGTGATGTCAGCATTTTTTTGTCGCGGAAAGTGACGTTGCGGACCTTAAATCTCCGGTTTTGTCTGTCCACACGCAGACACCCAAAACATAGAAAACGCAGATCTTCACTTTGGCCGGAGTTTTTAAAAAGATCCGTTTTCGTGTGAAAAAACTCTGTTTTCGTGTGGATGACAGGCCAAAACGTAGAAAAATATCTACGTTTTGGCAGATCCCCAGCTACGTGTGGACAGGGCCTAAGGCCTAGTCCACACGTAGCTGGGTTTTTTTTTAAACGAATACCCGCCCCTCCAAAAACTTGCATCCACACTACCTCGTTTTTAAAAAAGCTATGTCCACATGTACCCGGATAAATACGTTGTTAAGGACATGCCAGACCTGTAGGCGGCAGTACTTCCCCCGTTCTTAACCTCGTCCTTCGTCTGTGGTCTTCCGCAAGGAGCAGTAATTCTGCTTGCAAAAACAAACAAGCAAAAAGCGCTTGGACAATTGATAAAGCGAAGGCAGGGCATCCACGCTGTCGGCTAGTGTAGACACAGGTCGCACACGTGATGTCAGCATTTTTTTGTCACGGAAAGTGACGTTGCGGACCTTAAAACTCCGGTTTTGTCTGTCCACACGCAGACACCCAAAACGGAGAAAACGCAGATCTTCACTTTGGCCGGAGTTTTTAAAAAGATCCGTTTTCGTGTGAAAAAACTCCCGTTTTCGTGTGGATGACAGGCCAAAACGTAGAAAAATATCTACGTTTTGGCAGATCCCCGGCTACGTGTGGACAGGGCCTAAGACTGAATAGGCCTGTTATAGTCCAAACATTTCTCATGCCTTAAAAATGAGGAAGAAGACACAGAAAGACCAAATCAGAATACAGGAAATCTGGGAAGGCATTGTGATGATTTACAGAAGTCCTGCTGCTGGTTTTAGACCGAGTTAAAATCATGTTGAGAGTTGATGGAGTTAAAGTTATTTTGGGGTTAGATCTTTCTTTATCTCATGACCAGTCAGCGCTAACCCCTTCTTTCCACTGCATGAAAAAGAGTTGCAAACAGAACATACTACAGTTTGCCGCCATTATAGTGGATGAGTTCCTTTCCATCTGCAGCAAAGTATAACGTTTTGGATGCTGCCCAGAAGAGAGGGGATGCTATCATTATGTTTCAAGGTCTATTTTTTGAAAAGACTGCAGCGTGTCGCGCGTTCTGCTGAGAAGGGTAATTGGCTGCAAACTCCCCTCCATACGGGACCTGTCTACCTCCAGGGCATTGAGGCGTGCAGGTTGGATCACAGCAGACCTGTCTCACCGTGGACTCGGGGTATTTCTCAATTCCAAGGAACCTTGCCTTGATGTCTTGGCTAGCTGAGCAAGGATACACAGAAGGTGTATTGTAGCCTAGCCTTGGTCAAAAATTACCCACAATACACAGCAGTACTTTCAAAAAGACGGCGGATCAGAAGCCGGCAGCTACTTCGGGGACAATTTTCAAGTTTAAAAATAAGCCAACTAATTTAAAATGTTATTTTTAGATCCAAAGAAGTTATCTTTTGGTGGTTAGTTGCTTGGTAGTTGCAGCTTTGGTGGCTAGCGGGTAGTAACTTGCTTATATTTTTAATTTAATAAACATATACACAATTTAAAAAGTAAAAGGCTCGTTATATGTGTATATTGAAACTAATACATGTAAAATATAACGTGATCTCCCGTGTCACGTGACGTTACGTGACCACCGTGGAAGCCGCGGACACGTGATGCAAGTCTGTTCCATTTAACCGTTTTCTTTGACCAAAGAAGGACAGTGTCCTTGTAAGCAAGGCACCTGGCCTCGCAAGACATTGCCTTGCAGGGAAAGGCGCCTTGACATTGAGAAACACCCACAGTCTCTTTGACTCGCTTCCATCTGACAGGAGGCTCCGTTCCATTCGGACCAGAACCTCTCACCACAAAAACAGTTTCATCCCTTCTGCGCAGGGGCAGATTTAGCAATTTGGGGGCCCAAGGCGAACACAAACATGGGGCCCCTTACACTAAATTTTCGACAGTCTTACCTTTAACTGGATTTGTGAAACTCTCCCCTCTTCCGACATGAGTTATTTTCTCTTTTTATTAGTCTTCCTATTTTTTCCTGTATTTCTCTCCCTTTGAGTGCTTTCAATATTTGCTCTGCTTTCTTTTTCCTGTCAGTGCTCCTGTGCTTTTGCCTTTGTTACTTTTTTCTATTTTCCATTTTTGTCTATGTTTTCCTCCCTTGAAACATTTTCCATTGTCTTTCCTTTCTGCTTCCTTTTGATGTTTACATAGAAAAACGATGTCACTTTCAAAAGTGAAAAGAAAAGCTTTTATGAAGCAAGCTGCTTCTTTCTCTTGTTGGAGCCACTAGGATAACTCCATGTCATGCTTCATGTTTTGACTATCGCTTTGAGTTTGTTACGAACGCTCCCGCCTCTCTTCTTCTTATTATTTGTGGTCTTATGGCACTTGGCAAACAACAATTTGATGCATTACCGCCACCAACTGGATTGGAGTGGAATGACTACCAATCACTTCCTGTTTGTGCATCGCTGTCTTAATAACCCTCTTATGACCATAATTATAACAGAGCCGCCTGGTATGTATTTAATCTTATGGCTGTAAAATTGTAATAAAAAGTGCAAAGTGTGTGTAACACTCTCCTTTTTTCAGAACATCCTCAGCGTTTAGTGTATGGTTTGTATTTAGAATTTATTTCTATTAAAGCCTTTAAAAAATCAGCTTAAAATTGAAAAAAGCAAAAAACGGATTTGAATTTTTTACATTTATTACTGAACAGGAACTTCAAAATTACTGGGCAAACAATTTAAACTTTGAACTGTAATGCATCTATTCTTAAAAAAGTTTGAACCTTGGTGTCTTTTTTAGCAGTTTTTAAGACCATTTATTTTTTTGTAAACTTTCAGGCGTTTTTGTTTGATGTGGTAGGCCTTGATGCAGTTTCTCTCCAGCTGCAGGCAGAGTCCCACTCTGCACACCTCACACCACCATGGGGTGCTTCTCTGGCACACCGTGCACTGCTATACCAAAAACTTTTGTTTTAACAAAAATAATTATCTATTTTAAAAAGATAAATAATGCTGGAATGAAGCTGAATCTTACAATAAGCAATTAGTTGGGTTGTTCAAATAAAAAAAAATAAAATATAAAGACTGAACAAAGTTCATATCCTGGTTCACTGGAGATCTGTCCTTCTTTGTGGTCACTGTCTTCAGATAGCTATAAGACTTCTGGGACACCTAATAGATCGTGTTGATTTTCTTTGAGGCATTTCCATAATTTCATGCAGGTTTTTATGCTAATTAGCTTCCCCGTTCCGTTATCCGCTTTCACCGCGGCGCTGCGCTCCGTTTCAATCAGGCTGTACAGCAGGATTTCCCCTCGTAGCGATATTTTCCATATCTCTGATTGCTTCATGCTATAGATCGTTGGAAAGCTGCTTTTATGTACTTTTAGGAACCGTTGGAATGTTTTGAATCTGATCGGCCATTCAATAGTTATAAAACGGAGCATTTTGGATGACAAACTCAGCACGTCTCTGAATCTGTGTTGTGATTCGTTGCGCTCAAGACAGGGAATCCCGGTGGCTACCGTAATGTATTGTATATGCATGAAAAGCCCCATTTTTAGTCTTCTCAGCACTTTTGGAATTTTAATGATATCTTGAACGGTTCAGGAATTATGGTAATGAGAAGTGTGCATGTCCAATCCCGTCTGCAGCCACAGGTTGGTAATAAGAATATTGTGGCATTAACAGAGGGGTGCCGGTGGTCAGGGCTAGGGGGCCCCCCAACACAAGGGGGCCCCAGGCGGCCGCCTACCTATGCCTAATGGTAAAACCGCCTCTGTTTATTTCTTAATTCCATACTTTGCTTAGCATTTATTTTTTCTTGTACCAAGTACCGAAGCAATTTCCTAATGGTCTGATTCTTGCACACATGTCAATAAAACCTTTCGGATTCTGGTTTTATGCGCTACACTTCCAAAACACGTCAAAATCTGCAGTTTAGATCGCACCAGACAGGAAGTCAATATCTGGAAACTTTCAAAATAAAAGTCACATGCAGATAAACGTATGCCATTTCCTGTTAAAAACCCCGTAGGTGATGTAAAAAGAACAGAAAATAAACCACAGATTTTTTTTCATACATCCAGCTGTCTTTCTCCATGCTCATTACTCTGTGTTACTCGTGATTTAGTGATGTCGCGGGATAACATGTGGAGTGCTTTTGCTCCCGTTTCCGGACAGAATTACTCCTGGTTGGGAATGAGCTTGTGGGTAAAAACGCCACTATTATGTCACATGACCGCTTTCATGGCTGGTGGAAAGAAGGGGTAAGAGTATGAGTTGTTTCTGACTTTAAGCTAACAACACACCAAACTGCAATCCAATACCATTAAAATAATTGAGTTATCATGATTTTTGTGTTGACTCCATCAGGTTTGGCAGCCATATTGGATGAGGTTTACTTCAACAGATAGCCAGTTTGATGTACATCCAACCTACTATTTTTCTAATATTACAGACAAGCGTGGGTCTGCACAAACACTGAGAAACATGGTAAAATATATTTTGTCTTTCAGCAGGAAATAATAAGCGACAAATACATTTTAGAATAAAAAAACATGTATGAGGTCACTCATATGACCTTGTTTCAAATGGAATGCAATAGCTTTCTTAGAAACAATCACATCACAGACCTAACATAAGACCTTAAACAAAAACAAAGACCCTGAACATAAAAGATGCATTAAGCAGAATTAGAAAAAAAGTCTCTTCAAAACTGTAACAGATGGTCTCCTTGGTTGCCACATAGCGATCTTTCTTTGTTGTCTTTCAACTAATCTGGAAAATACGTTCAAAAATACAGATTGCATTTTCTGCAGTGTTGCCGTATTAATGACAAGACTTTTTTCGTGACAACCTCGGCAGCTCCACAGACACTTTGGTCATTACTCTTCACTGAATTCCTGAAATATCTACTCTAGCAATGCTCCATAAAGATGGTTCATAAAGAACACCAACCTAGAACACTCCTCTTACTGAATCCACAGCTCTAAGTATTTGCTGTGTTCATAGTTTGAACAGCAGGTGTGAGATCATGCAGGGTGGCGTGTGTGTGGAGCTCCTCTGCAGGCTGCTGTGAGTTTTATTGCTTTTCCCAGAGAGAGGAACATGATGTCATCAACATGTGTCTCATCTACAGTTAAGATCTCATTTCCAGGTCTGACAGCCGAGCTCAGGATAAGGAGTTTGTGTTTTCATAATGAACTCCAGGAAAAGTTGCCTTGCCACTCCCCCTCCCCCCCCCCCCCCCCCCCACACACACACACACATACAGTTTTTCTCATTCAGTCCCACAAGCACTCTTATGCGTTCTGTTCCATATCATCCAGCCATAACTGTGATACTTTTGAAAGCAAAACACTTCGAGTTCCCTTTATTATTATTATTTAAATTACGCAAATCCTGCTTAAACACAAAGCAAGCATTCATAACTTACTAGTGAGACAGAAAATATACACAATGAAAAAAAAATTGATCCATTTCGAACAAAACCAAGTAACTAAAGCCGAGTCAAAACAAGTTGTTTAGGTAAATAATGGAAACATTACAGAACAAATTAACGAAACACATAGTGCTGACTTTAAGAACATTAACATTTAAATAAATCAAGATTTGTTTGTAAAACTTGACTAATACTGTGTTTACAACCTATCTTAGTACAAATCCCTTTCTGTCTCGTTAATACTTAGAGAACCTAAGATTAAGGCAACCCTAACCCAATATTCTGAAGGTATTTGTGATGCATAACATGGTAGCAATTAATGCATATTAATTATGACCATTAAGATGTGATATTTCATACAAATATGAATTATCAATCAGATTGATCTTTGAATGTTTAATCAGAAGATTCTAGGGTTCTTTGCTTATTCAGGGACCATAAACACACTTCGTATTAATTCAGACAGAGTCAGGTATGTAGTTTACAAAATGAATTTAATTATTTTTCCTAAACTAATGATACACAACAAGATGTGAATAATGAGATGTGATGTGGTGGATGTGAGATGTGAGATGTTGTGTTGGAAGCTAGATGTTGTAGCAACCGTTCTTTGTATCTGAGAGAAATTGTGAAATCTGGCTGTAAAATAATTTGTTGTTTGTTATAAACTAGAGAGTTAGTTATTGATAAAAACCTCATCAGACACCAGTACGCAGGCTTACGATGCCCTTGTATGAGTTGCTCCCGGCGGTCCGGAGGGTTGCGGTCAGAGTGGTGAGGTCACCGGAAGTCGAATCCACGATACTCAGAGATTAGAAGCTTCCTCTGAGTTCAGCTTCCCTGGCCATGAGATGCAACCCGGGGTCTGCAGGTTATGTTTCCAAGGTGGATGTCTGAGTTGAAGTAGCTCTGAAAAGAGCTGTTTTGTCTTCATGGAATGTCAACACCTGCTGAGCAGAACCTTCTGGATTTAGAAGGCCAAACAGAAAGTGGATTCATGTTGTAGATGAAAGGTCACCATGTTGATCAATATATAGGTGAAAATTGACCCTTTTGGTACGTTACAACACTTTACACCAAAGCTCTCCATGAGCGAGTTTGCCAAACGTTCATTCATGAGAAGAGTGATGCAAATGAGGCAGCCACAGCCGAAGCATAACCAATAAAGTCAGCAAATAAATGATCACCAGTAGCTCCAGTTGAGACAAAATCACAAATTATTATTTTTTTTGTTCTGCATCTGACAAAAGCAAATATTTTTACTCACATCAAGCCAGGCAGGAATTTATTACCATACATTTGGTTTGTCTTTATGCATCTGCATAAAGATGGGAGCAATGCTGACGTTGTTTGATGCTGTATGGTCTCTGTAGTATTCAGCGACTCAATAAGATACATTAATGTATAATGTGTGGCGTAAGAAAAAGGAAAAACAGATAAAAGCTGTCTACAGACTTGTACTCACCATAAATGAAAATGTGCAAAGAGGAGTCAACATTTAATGCTTCACATGAGAGCTCAAATCGTAAAAGATTTTGCATTTAAATGCATAAATACTCAATGTCAAGATATTTTTTGGTCTAGCTGACCAGATCCAACATGTGCCTAAGGTAGTAAACCAAAGCTTAATTTGTTTACAAAGCACAGGAAGGAGTTTCAGTTCACTGGTATTCCCTGGTGTGTATTTTCCCTGGCGAAAGGGGGCAGTACATACCTAAATCATTGCAAGCTAGTGGTATTTTTTGTGTACGAGTAAGACCTTACCAATGGATGGCCATTAGGGTCAAATATTCCTGGGAGCCCAACCTCCAGCAAAAAGATGAGCACATCAGACTCCCCTTCATCACTGGCAACAAGCGAAGAGGTAAAAGTGTAAAAAAAAAAACAACATGTATGAATGGCTAAAGTTTTGGAACCGTTTGTTACAAATCAGTAAATGCATTTTGTCCTCATAGGCTCCCGTAGAAGGAAACATGGCATCTAAAACAGGATGGCCCAGAGACTTAGACCAGCCCCCATGTATTTTAGACCCATTTTTATGGTTATATGTTACAAAGTCGCCAATATTTTTCAACAACTGGGCATCATTTAATTCATTTTCATCATGTTGATGGATATTTCCAGAGATTAATGGTAAAAAATACACATTCTCATTTAAAAAAGTTATGAGTTCAGATTAGAGCTACAATAATAAAATGAACACCACTTTCAAAGGAAGTTTAGGTACCACAATATTTTTGTACCTGCAAACAAATTATCACCTTGCAGCCTCAAATCTGACAATACTGACAAAATCATACATTAAAAATACACACAAAGGACATTTTCAAGGAGTGCTCATGATTCACCAGTCTCTCAAAAACAGAGCTTTGCAGTTCCTTTGGGCATGAAAGAAATCATGTTTATATTTGTCTGTCGTTTTATATAACATGCAGGTAGGTTGCCTTGCTGTCCACTCCAATTACATTTTTGGCAGTGCATCTGTAAAATCCCGTGTCTCTGTGTGTTGGGTTTTGTATCACCAAAGAGCCCTGAGGACTGAGGTAGCGGTTGCCGTAAATCCGAGGCTGACCCATCACCCTCAGCTGTGTCAGGTCAGGTGCTTCCCAGGTTACTGTTGCCCGCGGTGTTGCTATAGTTAGGCAGGGCAGCTCCACAGCAACACCCTGGCTAGTATAGGTCACAGGGGAGGGGCCTGCTGTGATGCGCGGAGGGTAAGCAATGACAATGACAGGGACTGTGAGGACAGAAACTGAAGCAGAGTCGTGACTGGAGAACTTGCAAGAGTAGGTGCCTCGGTCAAACACAGAGGCCTGTTTAATTACTAGTGTTCCATCTTCATGCACTGTGTAACGGCCTGAGTCACCACTCTCACCCCTAGAGAGAATCCTGCCACTGGGCAAAGTCCAAAAAAGAGAGCCCTCAGTTGTAGAAGCAGGACAAGGCAGTCTGAAGGTCTCTCCATTTATGGTGCTCACCAGAGAGGCCATACTGTTGCTTACTTTGGACTCAGACGCTGATGGTGAAGAGGTCACTGGACGAGCCACTCCAGGTGAGCTCTGGATCCTCTGCTGGTGCAGCAGCTGTGCCACTGATCTTGGAATTAAAGACTGAGGTGGATTTTTTACATCTTCTTGTTGAGATCTTTTCTCCGTTACTTCCCTTTGTGGAAATCTTGCATCAGCCTGCCGCTCTGACACCTGCAGCTCCACCCGAATCAGCATATCTCCTCTTTCGCTTTTCACAACACAAACCAAAGTACCGCTGTCACTCATCCGTACGCCCCGAAGCTCCAGGGAACCATTTCGGTGCACAGTGAGCCGACTGCCATAGTAGGGAGCTGGCAGCATGCCATTTCCAGGCAGAAGCCAGGATAGACGAGGTGATGGAGAACCTTGGGATGGGCACGGCAGAAGAACAGTCTGGTCTTTAAGTGCTTGCTGTTTAATTGTTGTTACCACACCCAGAGCGGCAGCAGAACCACCACTTATACCACCACGATTTCCTTTACTATCACTGGTCCCTCCTAAATTACCACTCCTACTGTAACTGAGCCCTCTAATTGTGTTTAGACCAGCTCCACTTTTTGACAAACCACTTCTAAGACTTTGAACATTTCCTGAAACGCCACCCAGTGTGCTAATGTGCCTGCTGTTGTTAGCTTGATTGCTTGTTCGTACTGTAGCAACTTCATTGTTGTTTGTCCCAGGATTTTGTTCACTATTCCTTGTATCAGTATTGCGATTGTGACCCAAACTATTACTCCTTCTAACACTGGTTGGCTCATTTCTGCCTATTTCAATGCTCTCTGCTTTGTTGTTTGCACTCTGAGCCCCGCCTACTCCAGCTGCGATGCCAGTATTACCTAGCTGTGTTGTAAACCCACCCTGGGGACTCTTAAATCCATTTTGCCTATAACGTGTCAGTGCTGGATTAGAGCTACCAACTGCAAAGTTCACACCAGTGTTCGGCACCACATTTCCCATTCTACCATTGGTATCACTATAGCTGTCTCTGCTACCCAACTCGCTCGTGACTCCATGCCTGAGGACTCCTCTATTAACAGTGTTGTCCCCTGATTGAGAGTCATGACTCCCAACATGCTCGCTGTTTGTATTCCAACTCCGTCCTCCTCCCGCCTTTTCATTAAGTCCGTGAGCTGAGGTTTCAACTTCCAAGGTGACCACTTTGTTCCTCGTTCCAGCAGAGTTGCTAGCTTGGCATGTGTAATTTCCTGCATCAGTGTTTTGAACCAAACGAACCTTCAGGGTTCCATCTGAAACCACCACAATGCGCTCACTATAATAACCAGACCCTAGTCTCTGCGGTATGACACGGCGTGCAGGGGAAAACCACATCACCGTTGGGGCAGGGTCTCCTCTGGACTGGCAGGGAATCATGGCAGATGCTCCTTGGCGTAATTTAATAACATTGAGACTTGTTTCATCAATGAAGGTTGGTGGAGATGTCCTTAGGACTTTCACTTTGACCTTAAACATATTGAGAAAAAAAATTAGTAGAACACTGGCATTTGTTACAGTTCGGCATTGCTAAAAAATGTCATTTCCAGTGATGCCTAATTAATTTTGACAAAGCTAGTTCACAGCAGCTGTGTTCTTATCAAATGGAATGCATTTATCATGTTTTGTCCACAATAAACTCCTTTAAATACCTTCATTGTGTCTAGGCCTGCTTGGTTCTCAGCATAACACATATATTCTCCTTCTTCTCCCATTCCCACTGCTGGAACCAGTAATGTTCCATTGTCAAATAGAGTTAGTTGCCTTGGTCGCTCCCTATTTTCTTCCTCTTGCAACACACCGTTCACCATGGTTCCATCTGGTAGGCTCCAACGCACAGCTGGGTGAGGCAGTCCAGATGCCTGGCAATCCATCTGGAGAGGATTAAGTGTTTCAGTGAGGCATTTAAAGGTTATTTTTTTGGTTTATTTTATTTATTAATTTATTTTTTGGGTTGGGGGCATGTTAATCTAGCTTATTCTCTTTATTTTATGGTGTCCCGTGTATTCTTTTGTGGGTTTTTCTTATACTGTTAAAGACAGAACATTCCAGATATGAATTATCAGTTTGAACAACAACCCATTTTATTGGCACTCAAAGTGCCCCACTACTTGCTCATAAATGCTTAAATTGAAAGAAAAATAAAGGGCAAGCTGGTCCCACAATAATAAAATATCTAATTTCTTGCATTCAACCTTTGTGACAACTTTTGGAGTCCTCGAGTATTGATCCTCATAAAACCTTATTTCGGTTCTTTTTAGAATTTTTGTCCTCGATTTAAGTGCATCCAAGAAAATAAATGTCAAGTTTTTAACCATCGGTGATTCAGTCATAAACTATTAATAAACCTACCTTTTTATTTTTTTTGCAATGACTTAACAAATATTAAGGATCAGAAGAAATGGAAAGTTGCAGCTAAATCTCCCTAGAGATGTTTACCTTCAGTGGTTTCCCCAATGAAACCGTATGATTTGGCGGTTGTTTTGGCTCGATTTTGGCAGGCCTGGTGGCCACATCTACACGCAGAAGTCGGAAATCATCTGCAACCTTGTTACGTGTGATGCACAGGTATTCTCCACCGTCCTTCTCTGTTACTGCCTGGATTAACAGCGTTCCGTTTTGATACACCTTCAGACGTTGATCAAAACTTAAATTCAAATAAGAACACAAAATTGCATACAAATGATTTACACACATCAATTAAACAAAAGAATAAAATAAAATCTATCATACTAAATGTATCACTGTACCTGTAGTGCATGTCTACAAGCTTCCTATTAGGGGTCCTCCAAATGACAATGGGGGTGGGGTTTCCAGTTACAGAGCAGTAAAGCTTCAAAATCTCCCCATAGTTGACTGTAGAGGGGGAGGGTGATGTGGAGACAATACGAGCTTTAGTGAAAGGGGAAACAGGAAGAGGCTGTAAAACAGATGAGGCTTTTCTGTCTGCGGGAGGAGAAGTAACTCTTGTGTTGTTTATTCTGGGGGAGACTTTGGTGTTATATGCTGGCACAGCGGGCTGTGAGAAAACAGTGGGAGGGTGTGTTTTTTTGATATCGGCAAAGTGTGACGTTTTTACTGTTTTACTGATTTCAGGAGAAAAGTTAGAGGAAGGGTTAGAAGAGCTTGGGCTGATCGACAAGTTCCTAGATCGGTCAGAAGGATATACGAGGGGGATTTTAGTGGGTGGATCTGTGGGTTGGCTAGGGATGACCCGTGTTCTGTTTGTGTTGAAAAAGGATGAATTTGGTGTCTTTTTGTATTTTACGTCCTCAATTCCAGCTTCTTTGTCTTTTTCTAACTCTGCTCTCTCTTTAATTTCTACCTTCACTGTCCTCTTGGAGGTCCCCACAGTATTACTGGCTGTGCACTCATAACTGCCTGCATCCTGTGGTCCAACCTTTAGAATGTGCAGCGTTCCATTGGGCAAGACAAAGAGATTGCCGTGGAGAAACTGAGATGGGCGAACCTGGGTCCCATCTGGAATTCGCCAACGCAGACTTGGTGGCGGGGCTCCTCGGGCCGAGCAGTGTGCATAAGCAGGCCTCCCTGGAGAAAAGAGCAGGTGCTCCTCTCTGGGTTGTTGTACCACTGGAGGCAGTGAGGACACGTGTACACGCACGGTGGAACTGGCAGCACCAGCTGAGTTGGACGCCACACAGCGATATAGTCCTCGATCACTGGGTAAAGTCACTGGGATTTGAAGAGTTCCATTTGTGTCCACGGTGACTCGACTGGAGAAATTGCTAGAAGATGTTAAAGATGAACGATCGGGTAAAACCCAGGAGAGCAGAGGGGTTGGAACGCCTTCTGCTTGGCATTCCAAGTGAATATCTCCACCCTGATGAACAGTAACTTCTCTGTAGCTGGCGAGACGCATACGAGGAGGGCGGGTCCAAACGTCCAGAGTAGTGAGCAATCTGTCATTAAAAAGTAGATACCACTCAGATTCAAATCTTCAACACGACAACATCAGTTTTAAACCATTTAGAAACATGGGAAATGTTCATTTGTTTAATTTGCCACCAGAAAACAAAAAATCGTGTTAAATGTGAAGAAATTTTTATTTGTTTTTAGGGATCTTAAACATTGCAAACAGGCTTGTTAAAATGTTGCTCACAAGCCCAAAAAGTGGATAAAACAGCAGCAGGACATCTAATAAAAGATTATATTGCAGCCAAGCTTTCTGCAGGCCAATGGGATTAAAACTGACTACACAGTGACCCAAGGTCATTGTAGCTGAATGGTAAACCGATTTGTGCATTAATATGCATTTAAAGCATCAGTAGTCTCACCTGTCACTACCCAGGTAGCTGGTTGCACTGCAGACGTACGTGCCCCTGTCCTGCAGCTGAACGTTCTGGATAACAAGGGTGCCGTTTGGCAAGACCTCGAAACGCTGAGCCCTGGAGTGGATTGACATCACCGCTCCTGTGGGGAAAGGTGAGGAGTGAGGCAGTGAGACAGAAGGCAAAAACAGTAACGAGTAGACAGTGTGAGGAGGAAAGAGACAAATTTGGAAAGAAAGTTATAGAGTTTGAAAGAGAGGAAAAGATGAAAAAAACAAGAAAGAGGCAGTGATGCCGTGCACAAAATGTTCCATTACTGACTAGCCATGTTTTTCCCAAGTGGTAAAAAAAGAGAAAAGCCTATTATGTGCATGCCAGTGTAACGATAGGCGTTAATGTTTTGTTTTTTTCTTTTATAACACACACGTGTTCATTTTTATTCAGCCATAAAAAAATATTAAGATGGAAATTAGTTTCCTCGATGAACTTTCGAACTTAAAGGTGCCATATCATGTTATTTTAACATTTGAGGGCAAACGTAGGCACAGTGTATGATAAAATATTATCATCGGCACTATTGAGATGTCACATATCTTAGATATGAGTTCTTTTTGTCAGCCTGAATTTCTACCCAGAAATAAGACGCTTCGTTTCAGTGAAGCTCCGCCCACGCCTACTCCGACAAAACGTGCCAACCAGAGCGTCTTAGGCAAGTCACTTGGTGTATTGGCTGTGGAAGTCCAGTGGTTGAGGCATCTGTCAGCCCAACACATTCTCACACCTGAAGCGGCTGAAACTGACGAAGGGTGACCAAGTGTTTGTTTCGGGAGGCGACGCTCTGGTACAGCGCGTCGCCTCCCGACACCCGTGGTAAAACAGAGATTTTAGCGAATTGTGACCTTTACCCTCTTGCAATTTAACCTTCCCCTCACCCCCATCCTAAACTTTAATTCTTGTTGTATCATTCCCCTCAAACATGGTTAACGGGACATTTAGAAAGAGAAACTGGGTTAAGGTTAGGATGGGGGCGAGGGGAAGGTTGAATTGCTACAGGTTGGAGGTTAAATGTTGGTGAAATGTCTGTTTTACCGCTGGCACAGCGCTTGGTCACCCTTCTTCAGTTTCAGCCGTTTCGGGTGTAAGAATATGTTGGTCAGTCAGCTTAGATTTGCCATGTGCTGACATTGGGTTTGACCTACGGTGATGTCGGCAGTAATTTATTTAGCCAGCTGAAGCAAATTTCATGATTTTGTTTGTTGGTTTTATTGATTATTTTCTGCAAAAACAACGTGTCTCTAAACATCTTTGAATTTGGTCATTTCCAAGCAGGATTTTAGTTGATTTACTCTGCTCACCTCACATGGACTCACACTGGCTAGATGAACAAAATCAAAAATAAAAATACATTAGGCCTTACTTTTTAAACAGTTTACCAATAAAGAGTTGAAAACATCATAGCAAGTTCCATGCTGTCGTTCTTTTTTAAAACACAGAAACGGTTCCGTTATCTGTTTTTTCGCTACGTTTCGTCTGCGGCTGCAGACTTCCTCAGGCTGACGCTGATGGTGGCGCGTCACTTCCTTCTTCGTTTATCCGCGGGCAGCAGGGGACCATGAACAGGGACGATGGAGTTTACACGTTGGACCGCGCATGGGACTGCATCGTCGGAGAGGGGAGAGCGGGTAGCAGAGGGCGACAACGTCCTCTGCTACCCGCGGATAAACGAAGAAGGAAGTGACGCGCCACCATCAGCGTTAGCCTGACGCCGGGGGCACACCGGCCGCGGAAGCGCCGTGAAGCGCCGAGAAGCGAATCGCTCACGAAATTCGGCCGCTGCTCGCCGCTCCTCAGTTCAGATCAGACGCGCCCCAGTCGAGGCGCGCCTCGACTCAGCTGTAGTTTTTCTTTTAAACACTTGGTGTCCTCCATTTCCTCTCTGCCTTTTCTCAGCTCTTTTCCTCTACGTTTGAGTGTTTGTACGTGTGTGTGTGTGTGTGTGTGTGTGTGTGTGTGTGTGTGTGTGTGTGTGTGTGTGTGTGTGTGTGTGTGTGTGTGTGTGTGTGTGTGTGTGTGTGTGTGTGAACCTATGGTATGAGTTGTTTCTGCCAGTTGAATCTCTTGGAACCCGCTCCAATTCTGCAGCTGTATCCTAGCAGTTTCTTCAGAAATGGGTACGTAAATAACCATGTTTTTCGGGGGTCGTACAGCTCCTTGTGTTTCTCAACTTCCATAATTAATTTAAAGTCATCCGTATTAACTGCTTGCCTCAGACTTAGTTTCTTTCTCTCTGTCCTGTTTGCTCCGGTGAAAAGACACCCAAAACCACACCCCCTTCACGTGGTCACACACGCACACAAGTTCAATGTGTGTGTGTGTGTGTGCGTGTTCGTGTGGTTTTTCTGCAGTGTCTGTTTACGAACACATTTGACTATTGCGGAATTTTATTTTGAAATGCTTTATTTTGTTAACTTTACCGGCCTGCCTCTTATGTCTAGGTTTGACTTCCTGCCAGGATTGACGCGATTCACCCGCGGCTCGCGAAAAAAATAGAGCCAACGCCGAAATGATCGCTGCACGGCGCGGGCTGGAGCGCCGGCGCGAGGCGATTCGCGGCGCTTCGGCGGCTCATGTGGTCTATAGAATAGCTTAACAAGGGCGCCGAATGAAGGCGGTCCCATTTTCGCGGCGCTTCCGCGGCCAGTGTGTCCCCGGTGTGAGGAAGTCTGCAGCTGCAGAAGAAACGTAGCGAAAAAAACAGGTAACGGAACCGTTTCTGTGTGTTTTAAAAAAGAACAACAGCATGGAATTAGAACCAAGACACAGCAAGAACACACCTAAGATAATCATAGCAAGTGTAGCTAAAAAAGGATAACACAAATTATTGATCAGAACCTGGGCTGAACTGCATGCCAGCCAGGCACACCAACTGCTAGACTACTGAGTCTGTTACAGGGGCGTATTTAGCAATTTGGGGGGCCCAAGGCGAACACAGACATGGGGCCCCTTACCCTAAATTTTTGACAATCTTACCTTTAACTGGATTTGCGAAACTCCCCCCTCTTCTGACATGAGTTATTTTCCCTTTCTATTAGTCCTCCTATTTTTTCCCGTCTTTCTCTCCCTTTGAGTGCCTTCAATATTTGCTCTGCTTTCTTCTTCCTGTCAGTGCTCCTGTGCTTTTGCCTTAGTTATTTTTTTCTATTTTCCATTTTGGTCTATGTTTTCCTCCCTTGAAACATTTTCCATTGTCTTTCCTTTCTGCTTCCTTTTGATGTTTACATAGAAAAACGACGTCACTTTCAAAAGTGAAAAGAAAAGCTTTTATGAAGCATGCTGCTTCTTTCTCTTATTGGAGCCACTAGGATAACTCAGTTTCATGCTTAATGTTTTGACTATCGCTTTGAGTTTGTTACGAACGCTCCCGCCTCTCTTCTTCTTATTATTTGTGGTCTTATGGCACTTGGCAAACAACTATTTGGTGCATTACCGCCACCAACTGGATTGGAGTGGAATGACTACCAATCACTTCCAGTTTGTGCATCGCCGTCTTAATAACCCTCTTATGACCATAGTTATAACAGGGCCGCCTGGTACTTTTTTAATCTTATGGCTGTAAAATTGTAATAAAAAGTGCAAAGTGTGTTTAACACTCTCCTTTTTTCAGAACAACCTCAGCTTTTAGTGTATGGTTTGTATTTAGAATTTATTTCTATTAAAGCCTTTAAAAAATCAGCTTAAAAGTGAAAAAAGCAAAAAACGGATTTGAATTTTTTACATTTATTACTGAACAGGAACTTCAAAATTACTGGGCAAACAATTTAAACTTTGAACTGTAATGCATCTATTCTTAAAAAAGTTTGAACCTTGGTATCTTTTTAGCAGTTTTTAAGACCATTTATTTTTGTAAACTTTCAGACGTTTGTATTTGATGTGGTAGACCTTGAAGCAGCTTCTCTCCAGCTGCAGGCAGATCACACCTCTCACTGCCATGGGGTGCTTCTCTTGCACACCGTGCATTGTTATACCAAAAACTTTTGTTTTAACAAAAATAATTGTCTATTGTAAAAAGATGAACAATGCTGGAATGAAGCTGAATCTTACAATTAGCAAATAGTTGAGGGTTGTTCAAATAACAAAATAAAATATAAAGACTGAACAAAGTTCATATCCTGGTTCACTGGAGATCTGTCCTTCTTTGTGGTCACTGTCTTCAGATAGCTATAAGCCTTCTGGGACACCTAATAGATCGTGTTGATTTTATTTGAGGCATTTCCACAATTTCATGCTGACTTTTTATGCTAATTAGCTTCCCCGTTCCATTATCCACTTTCACCGCGGCGCTGCGCTCCGTTTTAATCAGGCTGTACAGCAGGATTTCCCCTCGTAGCAATATTTTCCATATCTCTGATTGCTTCATGCTATAGATTGTTGGAAAGCTGCTTTTATGTACTTCTAGGAACCGTTGGAATGTTTTGAATCTGATCGGCCATTCAATAGTTATAAAATGGAGCATTTTGGATGGCAAACTCAGCACGTCTCTGAATCTGTGTTGTGATTCGTTGCGCTCAAGACAGGGAATCCCGGTGGCTACCGTAATGTATTGTATATGCATGAAAAGCCCCATTTTTAATGTTTTCAGCACTTTTAGAATTTTAACGATATCTTCAATGGTTCAGGAATTATGGTAATGAGAAGTGCGCATGTCCAATCCCGTCTGCGGCCACAGGTTGGTAATACGAATATTGTGGCATTAACAGAGGGGTGCCAGTGGTCAGGGCTAGGGAACCCCCCCAACACAAGGGGGCCCCAGGCGGCCGCCTACCTATGCCTAATGATAAAACCACCTCTGGTCTGTTACATGACTCAGATTTCTTAAGCCACATATCCTAAGCTAGCCAGAGGAGACAGATTTCAGATCAGAATATAGAAGAGGAGCAGGGCTTGATGATGAGACTAGTTTCCATTGATGCTTTGCAAGATTTTCAAAGTAAAACTCAAAATTCACAGAAGAAACAAGAAAAGGCATGAATGCAGCCCAAAATGGGTTTCGTTTTTTTTTTTGTTTGTTTTTTTCTCATGAGGAAATAAAAATATCACATGGTAAAAAGCTCCAAAAAGTGGATTTTTCATGATATGGCTCCTTTAACTATTTTAGTTGTGTGGTTCAAAATGTATTTATTTTTATTTATTTGGTAGCCTCATATCCAAGTGTATGGTTTACCCACAAATTACACATTTTCCAGCGCATGCGGAAGAATTATGAAGGAAAATATCTTCTAATAAAATGAAGAATGTAGGTGTGGAGTTTATTTTGGGCTTGAGCAGGAAGGTTTATAACAGACTACAAAACAGATTTTATGGGATAAAATTCACCTCTGACTTAAAGCCTTTTAGTTTAAAACATGATTTACGCTTTACACTGTCTCTTCTGTTTATTGCATACCTGTTGCAACCGTAGTCCATGTGATGGAGGGTTTGGGATCACCATGAGCATCACAAGTTAGCATGGCTGAGCCGTTTGCAGGAAACGACACTGTTCTGCTGTGTGGGACTACTATCCTTGGTCTAGATCTCACAGTTGGGGCCTGTGCAAAATAATTTGATGATATTAGTCAATAATTTAAGCAAAGTACTGTACGCAAGACATCATTCATAAAATATGTGGAACTGATAAGGAAGACTCCAAAGCTGATCAAACGAGGTCATTAAAAATGTTAAAGTCATAAACATTATGACATTTATAATAACTCATCTATTAGGTGAAATGTAGAGATAAGCCATGAAAACTGATGGAATAAGTTCTAATTTCCCAAACAGCTCAAATGTTCTTTTATTTCCAAACTTAGCAGTGATTCAGTGTTAAGACATTTTTGGTGACACGCCAACTTTTTTATTTCTTTCCCACCAAATTTCTAATAGCCAATCAGCTAATACCAGAGCTTACCCAGTAATCTTTAGTTCAGTATGATGAGGCAAAAGAAAGATGCATGCAGAGGTGAAGCTGCACTGCGGCTCATGGCATCATAGCTTGGAGCCAAGCCATTTGGTTTGAATGATTACAGTCTTGCAATGTATAAACATAGCATATTCTATACACCATTCTAAAAATGCACTGACATCAATAAGCATGTTCTTTTAATTAAACCATGTATTAAGCTAATTGATTTGCTAAAGCCCTTTTTAAAAAGGAGCATTTTAAAAGCAGTATATAAGCATAATCCACATACCCACCCATACATTATTCAGTAAATCCAATACTACCTTATTGGGATGCCTGAGTGATGGCAGATGCTTGCCAAGAGACTTCTGGGTATTAATTAAGATTTGATGATAATAAATCCCATGGAATTAGGCTTTCAAAGTACTAGAGCTGTTCATTAAAGAGCATGTGTTTTTCATCTCCCATTAGATCTTTGACTGAAATCTGCAAATGAGTGAAATTGGAGGATAGCCATAAACATCCACTGGTACTATAAAAGGTCATGTGAACACAAATTAGATTGTTTTCAGGTCTGTTGTGCATTTTCAGAAAAGGTTTGACCCTCTGTGGTCGCCTAGAAGGTACAATGTGTATATTGCAATTGTTTTTATCAATACACAATTTTTTTTTCCAAGTATGCAAAGTGTGCTTAAATAAATTACTAGTTAAACAGCAATGGAAGCAGGAAAACACTATTTTAGCCATTACATTTCAAATACATGGAAAAAACAAGTTCTTGCTTGTCTTTTGTTATCGTCTTTATATCCACTGTAGTTCTATGTGTTATATTTAGTTCAGGTGTAAACAAAATATAATATTATTTGGACAAAGTGGACTCACCCGTGGAGCAGGTAGTGATGATGATGGAGGCTGTTGAAACCTTCTGCTGTGTGAATCTGGAATAAAATTAAATCCATTTCTCTTCCAGTCATTGGAAGTTAGGTTCTTGTTGGGAGTACCAGGCAAAACCCTCTCTCTAGGGTCAACTTGGCCAGTAACTGGCATCCATTTTGATGGCATTTTGGTAATGGCTATTCCTGTTTCACTGGTAGTATTCCAGACATTGCCAGCTTTAGGTTGCTTTGTAGTAGCAGGAGATGTTTTGGTTGAAACCATCTTTGTGGTAGTTGAATTTGGAGTTTCTTCACTTCTGGATACAGCAGAGATTGGGTCTCTACTTGTACTGGTGTGGAGATCTTTAGTATTACTAAAGATATCAATAACTGGAATAACTGTAGTAGTAGAGGTCCTGGCTGAGGTGGTATTTGGGGGGAAATTAGATGTAGTAGTAGTTGTCGAAGTGAAGGTGGAAGTAGTAGAAGTCTGTTGGGTGGTGCTGGACACTGGAATAACAATGGTTGTTGAAGGAGAGATTGCTGGATGTATGGCTGAAGTTTTTGTAGTACTGTTTGTGTCTTCAGAAGTTGTAGATGTACTTCCAGTGCTGCCAGCATAACCAGCCCTCTCAGGACCAGTGGAAGGCATTGTTATGATTGTTTGGACAGTAGAGGTAGCTGAAGGTACACTAGGGATTACGGAGGCAATGAAAGAGTGAGTGCGTGAAAAGTGGGACTCATCCAATTCATTCATTTCTAGTGCTTCGCCACTTGGGAGTATTTCAACATGGTTGTTCAAGGTTGTTTGTCTTTCTGTGTGAGTGTGTGCACCGTGTGTAAATGCCTTACTATGTGTGCCTGGCACAAGTGGTTCTGAAATCACAATATCAGGATGAGTGGGAGCTGACGTGCTGTTGAAAGCAGAGTCTTGAGAATGAGGTATCTTGCCTGAATGACTCATAATGTCTGTGTGGGCAGGGGAGGGAGGGAGTGAAGGTAATATGAAGTTGGAAGTGGAAATATGATGACTGCTTGAAAAAGGTGTGGGCAGAGCATTCAGAGCCACATTATTTGCAGCATTCTTAATATGGTCACAGGTTGTCAACAGACCAGCTGGATGTGAGGCTGCTGGCTCAGGCAGTGATGTGCTGATCATATCTGTTGTTGAGATAGGTGTCACAGGCTCAGGGAGAGGCTGAGGTGAGGTCACAGGCTGGATCCTGGGCCTCTTGATTCGCTTCCGTTGTCCAATCTTCCTTCGTGCATTCCAGGGGCTGTGAGGCCGAGAGCTTGGAAGTAAATTAGGCAAAACTCCCCGTTTTGGATTTTGGGGCCTGGTTATTGCCGGGTTCAAGTTTAGTCCTTGTTCAAGCACCTTATTAAGTTCAGAGACAATTAGATTTGTTCCTGAAAACGAATTAGATGTGACTAATTCTTTCTGGTTCACTGGGTTTGCCGTTGTTGTTTGTATACTTTCATTTTCTTTCTGTACGATTGTCTTCGTCTCACTTGTAGAATTTATAAATGTTTCTGTTGTCTCTGCACCATTTTCTGTCTCTGCATTGATTCTGGCCCATGCTATTGTCTGTATATCTCCATGAACAGGTTGAATAGGCTGTGACTGATCCTCTCTCAGAATAGCTTCATCAACCGAAGACCCTTCAGTTTCTGCTTCTATTCCTGTTCCTTCAGCTCTGCCTCTGCTCATTTCATCACCTTCTCCATGCCCTTTTGTGCCTTTGTCATTTTCTTCTTGGATAGATTCAGCTGTTGTGTTTACTCTGGAAATGGAATGGATGTGAGTGGCATTAGCAGCCTTTTGACGAATCTTTTCCAAGATCTCTGCCCATGACTTGGGGTCCATTCGAAGTTTGTTGGTTGCGATCCTATGTCTGTTCTGAAATTGGTTTCTTCTCTGCTCAGTAGGTGAAACGGGACGTCCACCTCTCCTTGAAGGGCCCTCTTTCACATGACCACGTCTTTGTGGCTTTCCAACCGGATCTCGCCTGTTTGGGCGTGGTATTGAAAGCCTGATCTTGTTAATGGAAACTTTTTCCTGTTTTTGTCCCTCTTCGTCCCCTGAACCTTCATTGATCTGATGGAACAATGGAGCTTGTATCTTGGTCGACCTGCCAGAAGCTGACTGTGGTCCTCTAGGAAATGAAGTATCACGTGACGATATGTGTGGAGGATTTATTATTAGTGGAAAGGACTGAGAATCACTACCATACTGGTTGACGGCAATGCAGCGATAATATCCTGCGTCCCTAAGAGATGACTTACGCAAAGAGAGAGTACCATTTAAATCTACTGCAAGTTCACCTGATACAGCTAATCCCTGCCGTACTACATTTCCATCTGGCAAAATCCAATTCACAGAAGGTTGTGGTGAACCGGACATCTTACACGACAAAGTGACTAGTTCTCCAACCTCTCCAGTGACAGGAGGTCCACTTATCTCTGCTGAATGCAGAGCAGAAGAGTCTTCCACTGCTAGTCTTAGGGGAAGAACATCTACATCCTTTCCAGCTCTGGCAACACAGTAATAAATCCCAGCATCAGAGAGCAGTGCTTTTTGTATAAGTAAATCCAAAGCTGATGCCTGAAGCCTTCCATTTAAATTGCTAGAAGGGGAATTCAGTTTGGATCCATCAGGGAGAATCCAATAAACACTGGGCTTACCAGAGCTGAGAAGAGGGCAAGTTAGTTCTATCTTTCTGCCAGCTACTACAGCTAGAGCTGCCGTGGTACGATTAATCGAAATCATGACCCACTGGTGAGAAGCGGAGGAGGATGTTGAGAGATGAGAAGTAGGATCGGGCTGAGCAGAAACTCTTGTTGAGTATATCAGCTGGACTTTGTGTCCACTAGACTGGGCTCTGTTCAGCTGAAGGCTAATTGCTGACTGCAGTAACCACCGTGGTCTGGCTTTAACAGAAGCTTTAACTCCAGTGTGATAATATCCATCGGTCTCTTGCACCTGCCTGTACCGGTATGCCAATGACGGGGCTTTGCTGAGCATGATCTCCCTCTCAAATCGAGCTGCCGTCTCGCTGTAATAGGCCAGAATCCGCCAAAGTTTCTCATAGTTTTCTGCTTTAATGGGACACTCCAGAGAGAGTGACAGAGCGAGGTGAAGAGGAGAAGAGGAGGTCCATGATAGATCTGGAGGAGGAGTAATATCCTGGGAGTCAGTAGAGTGAGTGATGTTACAAGTCAGATCGATGCTGTTCCCTTGCTGGTCAGATAAACCTAAAGAGACACTGCCTAGAGGCTCTCTGAAGGCCTCAGTTGATTGGGTTTCACTAAGGTCGGTGTCCAAAAGGTTTTCTTTTTGTGGGAGGTCGATGATGGGTGGAGTGCACTTTAGAGCCATCTGGTCAAGCAAGCCTTGCCCTTGGAGAGAAATTGGTGAGGCACAGACTGGACACTGAGGGCCACCGGGACATTTCATTAGGCCTAAATGTGGAGACAGAAAGGGAAAATTACACTCATGTAAGACGGTTCCTCATATAGAAACATTTAGAGTTCACATTTCAGCTGCTGCTCATTTCTGTGGCTATTTGAGTCATTTATTCCTTATACCAGTTCATTTTAACCATTCATTACTCTTTGTTAGAAAATAATTAGCTATGGTTATTTCATCTCATAAATAAAAAAATATTTATCACTTCATTATCACACCACAATCATTGGCTGCCACACGTCAGTGCTGTCACCGTGGATTAGTCACGGCAGGTTAAGCCGGGCACATCAGTGAGACACATTTCACACTTCAGCCTTTTATTTTACATCTCAATAAAAGCTACAAGGCCTACTGAGAGAAAAAAACAACCCAGGAAAATTGGCGAAATGCTGGAGAGAGTGTGACGAAAAGTGGAGGGAAAATTAAAAGTATTACTATGTCACTCCCGTTCCGTGAGTTTCATGGCTGTTGCCAGTCACGGATCAGCACCATAAGATTCTAGATGGCAAAAACGAGTCATGCCCAGTAAGTTGATTAGTAGATGAATACTTTGTTATATCTGGTGTTAGCACTCTTGGGTGTTTTACTACAGTAGTCGTATTTATTTAAACAGGTATGGTGTAGAATTTAACATTGACCATAAAGGAAAGATGTAGTGTACCAAAGATGCTAATTTCCACCTGTATTCCCTGGGCAGGTTCATGTTACAATCAGGGAGCACTTACTAGGAATGTCTCTGGCGTCAAAGGAAGTTTAATTGTTGCCATCTTGCTTATTGTTCTGACCGACTCATTAGAGACAGTAAAACGTCACAATTGACTCATTATTCACTTCACACATACACTTCACTGTAATATCAAGTTGTTGGTATTGAAGATGCATCTTCCCTGCTGAAAATACAGCATAAACCAGCATAGGTGTCACCAGTATATGTTGTTTGGTGCTGGTTTAGCCTGTGGATGTGCTGGTCCAAGATGGGATGCTGGTCCAGTATCCAATCCCTAGCATCCCATGCTGGACTTGCATTGTATGCTGAATAAGTATTCAGCACCAAAACACAGCATATGGTGGTCTATGCTGTTCATTTCTACTGGGTTGAGATATTTCGTGAGCCGACACTTTGCTCCTGATTAACTGTTAGCATTATTAGCTCAACGTTAGACTCCAACCTGATTCACTCTACATATATTAAATTAAAACAAACCCCTACTTAGGGTTTCAATAAATAATTTCTGGGTTGCTCCTTTGACTGACATTCTGTCCACAGCTTTGGAGCTTTTTGCAGGCCGGTGTCGCATCGCAAAGGCCTGCGCTGCTGCATTCGCTCGCTGCAGATCCGCCAACCTCACAAACTCGTTTCCTCAGAAGGTCCCTCTTTCAGAAAAACTGACAACCCCCCCATCTGTTTCAGGAAATCTGCCTCAGTAACCTTCCTTCCAACATGATTGAGGCATTAGACTGTTTTATGATTATTTCACTGTAGAATTCTTACAAATTGCTCCTTTAAAAACACTTTTTTAGACAAGATTTTCACCTGGGTGTGCCAGACTCCAAGAGAGAAACCAGTTCATCCTGCAGTCACAACTCCAGGGATTAGCCTGCAGGTTGAGAGTCTCCAGCAGAGGTGCTGTTACAACACTCTCTTGAGTAAGAGTGGTTAGGCTGTTGTTTGATAGATCCAAGTGTCTACATGAGGCAAAGATGGGGAGAAAAGGCATTAATCCCTCTCCAAAGGATCAGCTGTAACATTCTATTTCATTTTGTATCTTTATTTTCTTGTTTTGCCACAGTGGTTATGCTCTAATATTGATAAAAATGATCAAAACAGCTATGAAATTGTACTTGTATCCATCAAGTCATTCCTGAAGCACCTTCGATAATGCTGTTGATTTTTAATTAGTTATTTCAAAGTAAAAATGTTGGTCAAAGCTCAAAACTTGTCAAACCTCACCTTAGTGTTGAAAAGTAATACGTATTGAGAAGGGAGAGGGTGCACAGAGCGTGAGGGTGCAACTGATGCAGTCTGTTCCCCTGCAGACGAAGCAGCCTGAGGCTAGGCAGCTGGAGCAGAGCCCGGGGGTGGATGTGCTGGAGGAGGTTGTGATCCAAGTAGAGGCGCAGCAGTGATGTCAGGCCAGTAAAGGTCGCAGATGAAGAGATCTCTCTCAACTTGTTATAGCTTAACTTTAGTATCTGAAAGGGTAGGAGGGGAAATTAAGTAAGCGTAAAAATTAAAAGAGCAGCCATCGAGGCTGATAGTCAAAGCAACTTTAGGCATGCTTGTAAATTGCATTTACAGCAAAAGGAAGAGTGAATGAGGATGAAATATTGAAAAATAATCTCTTTTTTGCAGAAATGATTAAACGCATCCTTTGTAAATATGAGAACAAACGTAATGCACTTTACCAATTCACAAGTAAAATTAAAACTCCCTAAAGACAAAAAGGCTGTCTGAGAGTCAGATCAAAGTAGAGTAAACTTAAAGGGTGTTCTAGCACCGGTGGGTTACAGAATTATAAATAAAAAATTAAGTCCTATAAACCCCCAAATAAAACTCTAGGGACAATAAACTTAGTTTAAACCAAAAAACATTATTATTATTATTATTATTATTATTATTATTATTATTATTATTATTATTATTATTATTATTATTATTATTATTGGGCTAAGTTTGCAATAAATCTACTCTTCAGGAAGCATCTCAGCTGTTAGCGCTCCAACTGCTGACAGTTTCAATACATGACGACGTTGAAGTTTGGATTATTTTATCACAGAGGAGCAAATGTATCAGTATCTGCCTGCAGATGAAATAAACAGTTGTTCGTTTAATATCAGTCCACTACTGACCGCTAAAGCTGCTCGAATGCTTACACTAAAATATCCAGTGTTTCCCATCACCACAGAGAGAAATGAAAGCACATCATTTATTCATCAATTTTGTAGAAATTATAAAATATAAATCTGCTGAAAAGGAGATGAGACTCGAGCTGAGTGTTGCAGCCTTCTGACAAATGCTGTGCATTGTAGTTGATTTTATGCATTAATCAAGTTTTAATCTTCTTCCCATAACTAACAGTTTAAGTGGATGCATCTGTCACATGAAAACTATGCAGACTCTGAACTGCAGATGTGTGAGAAAAGGAATCAAACTAACAAAAAGCATTTGCAACAGAAGCTGGAGAAGTTATTTTTTAAATTGCCACACCCAAAAATGTTATTATCCCAACAGTCAGTAGTGTTGTTTTCTTTTTAACAAGCAAGTGATTTTGTTTACTTGGTTTGTAAAGAGAAACAGACCTCTGTACGCTGCTGAAAATCAGGTTTAACTTTGATTACATTAGAAATACCTCACGGCCCATAATGTTGTCTAGACTGCTCACTGTGGACCAGTAACTTGTTTGACTTTTCAGTGACCCCGGTATGTGTGGAGGGCCGTGTGCTGGTGCCCTTCATGCTTCTTACCTGAAGCGATTTCATATCTCTGAAAACTGCATCTGGAAGGTGAGGGAGCTCATTGCTATGGAGCATCAGAAGCTCCACCCTCTTTAACCCAGCCAAGGACTTCTCTTGGAGTCTCTTGATGCTGTTGAACCTGCAGAAGCACAAAAGCAGCATGAGCAATGAAATACTTTCATTTAAAATCCTGATTTAAAGATGCAATATGTAAGAATGACATCCTGTGGACTAATGTGGTTACAGCGATTACGTTCTCACCAAGCCCCCACAATGCGGGACAGAAATTGAGGCCAAAGCGGAAGTGAAATAAATTGCAGTTCCACCCTCATCCACTGGGGGCTGGTGTCAGAAGCGAGCAAACCGTCATTGACTCCCATGTTAAAAATATAAATTTCACAGCAGAAATAACCATGTTTACAGCCTGGTACCAAAACATGTTTTTGGTTTAAATGATCTAGTTTACACTCATGACAACTCTGAGGGGGGTGAATTTTTTTCTCACTCTTCTGTTTAAGTGTATTATAAGCCTAAAATCTTGTATAATTAATGAGCATCAGACCCACGTGACCACAGAGCTAGCTCCGGGAAAAGGCCTCAGTAGAGCCTTGGTCTGGCCTGGAAACTGCTCCGTCATTTTCACTCTCTCAACTTAGACCATTAGTTGTAGCGTTTGTGTATTCTTTTTTTGGATATTTTTTATGCAATTGTTGGACAAAATGACTTGCTGTGGCATTAATTGCACTAATAGAGCGTCCAAGGAGTCTCCACTTCATTTTTTTCGGTAAATAAAATTATATTTATGTATTTTAGGTCACTGCCGAGCTGAGCTTAGATTTTAACATGTACTGTTTAACCATGAAATTTAAATGTAATAGGGTAAAACCCAGTGCATTTAACATATTGCTGCACTTTAGAAAATGGGTTGAAATATAACATGTTGGTGGAGCTGGGTTCCAACTATCAGCTTGTGGATCTCTCGGGAGACCTCTGTTTTCCACCCGGTTCTCCCCTCCCCGCAGCTCGGCGCATCTCTGATCGCCGCGGCTCCTGTCTGCTGCGTGGCTGCCGGCTTTCAGCAGCTTTCGGGAGACCTCTGTGTTCCACCCGGTTTTACCCAGCGGTCAGCCCGGCGTATCTCTTTCTCAGAAGCTCTGGTGTTGTGCACAGTTAACTCCGGTTGTAGCTAGGTTGCTACCTTCGTTAGCTTAGCTCCCACCTCCGCATTAGCTTTGGGTTAGCTTCAGCTTAGCTTGTAGCTAGTTCGACCGGGTGTCGTCAGTTCATCCCAGCCTTACAGCCCCACCCTCAGCTCCACCTCTCTTCCCTTTTGTGGAATTGTCTGGGCTTGACGGAACCTGTGACACGGTCAAAATGGCGGTGGTGGCCACCTCCCATTTAGCCTCAAAAACGTGTTATTGGAGCCTATGGAAATTAATTGTCCAGTATATATGTCGATGGTTCTCACTGAGCGTTTCATGGCTGTTGCCAGTTTTGGATCAGCACCAAAAGATTCTAAATGACAAGTGAAGATGAGTTACAGTAAATTGATAAGTAAATAAATGCATTGTCACACCTGGGGTAAGCACTCTTGGGTGTTTTATGGTAGGGAGCAATTACTACACTTATTACGGTAACATTTCTCTGGCATTGAAGTGTGGTTGTTGTATTTTGCTGTTAGCTTGCTTTTATGGTTCTGAATGACTCAATTAAGGAAGTAAAACACCACGATTGACACATTATTCACTCCACATATACATTTCAATGTAATATCAAGTTTCTGGTAAATGACAAAGTAGCTTGAAATATTTTTAGAGCCGACTATTTGCTTTTACTTCACTGACAATATTGTTAGCCAATGTTAGCTTCTTGGGGCAACAAGAAATAACTTCTGTGTTGCCTCTGTTTACTGACTTCGGTTCTTTCCGTCTTTATTATTTTTAAGGATAAAAACTGGCAACCCTTCAGCTGGCTGAGAAGGAAATCTGTTTTTAACCTTACTTGCAACATATTGAGATATTAGACTGTTATGTGATCATTTCACTGTAGAATTCTTACAAATTGCTCTTTTAACTGTGGTGCATTTTGCGAGTGTGTTGCCATACCCTAGGTTTATGCGTCTTGTATGTGCAGGCAGGCCAGGGGGGATAGTAATTAATGACCGGAAGGTGCAGTGTACTTCATTGGCCTGGTAGCAGTTACAGCTCCTGGGACAGAATTGGCCTCTGGACACCTCAAGTGTGAGCACCAGGAGAGGCAGCAACACTGCAGCAGCAAACACAGTCCGACACATCTTCACCCGCTGGGAGAGAAGCTAAACTGAGATGATCGCTGCCGACATGGATAGGGAATTTGAGATTAGCAGAGAAAGTGAAATGTACAAAAATGTAAATCAGTTCAGATGGGAATTTGAGTATTTTATACACACACACACACACACACACACACACACACACACACACACACACACACACACACACACACACACACACACACACACACATTTAAATAATTTCCACATTTTAACTTTTCAAGACTTTTATTTTATTTTTACTTATTATTATAAATAAATCTTATTTTAACAACTTCAAAGCAAAGATGGAAACTAATGGAAAACAAAACTCTTAACTACACAAACTCATCCGCTCTCTCATCCAATCACACACGCGTGCGAAGATTAATTTACTTTCAATAAAATTACAAACTTCCTTAAAATAGCTGGGGTCATTTTCAGAACAGTTCTTAAAACTTACCTTGCAATGTTCTTGTCCCGATGCATAAATTATTCAAAACTACTCATTGTGTCCGTTAAATGAGGATTTTTAATCCATCCGCTCGGTTCAGGACTGGAACCACATCATCCACCCATCTATCACCACAACGAGGAACGCGCGGGGAAAGAAAAGAAATGAAGACCAAAACTTTTAACAACTTCATAAAATAAAACTCTACCCAACACTCCTTCAGCTGGAAATCCAGTGCGTTTGAAAAGGAGCGCGGCTGGCAGTGCGCTTGCAAAAGCATCTGGCGCTGTGTGTTTTCGCGCGTGTGCGCGTTTGTGAACGGGACAGTGAGTGTGCATCTGAAGTTAGGAAGTGGTGGGGGGGGGGGACCGTAAGTGAAGTGAGTAACTCTTTGGCAGAGGGGTCTATCCAGAGAGGGGCGGAAACGGTTCAGGCTGCTCGCATGTTGTGCAAAAAGAAGTCATGATTAAACACATCTGTTGACACTTCTTAAATAAATAATTACCTGGGCATAATTTTTTCCATATCGTTTGTGCAATATTGTCATCATCATGTTATTAAAAGGCACATTACTAGTTTTAGTCTTTCCTCATGTCTAACAGCTGCAGTAGACCGGATATGTCAAGAGAAGGATAATAATTAAAGCTAAACTTGGAGGATGTTGCCTTGCCCCTAATGAATAAGCTCTGCATCGGTGGTGCTCTGAAGTGATCCCTCAATTAACTTGAGGAGATGGTTCAGGTGTGTTTTTCCAAGTGTTGCCTTTGAGGGGCAGGTGTTAAAGGGGACACATTATGCAAAACTCACTTTTTGCATTACCTTTTATTTATTTATTTATTTATGGGTTGTTTGTTTGTTTGTTTGTTTGTTTATTTAACCAGATGAGTCAGTTGTATACTCATTCTTATTTACAATGACGATGTGGCCAAGAGGCAGCAGCAACAGACAGATAATTAGCTTTACACCAAAGAAAACAGATAAGATAAAAACAAACAAGACAAATAAAATAAAATAAATTGACATAAAGACAAAGAGCTGTTCTCATATATATGTACAAGCAGTCAAAAGAGACTTAAAACAGTATTTAAGTACTCAGAAGCACATTGATCAGAAACTATTGATTGCAATAAATTAGTGATGTTGGCAGTGAGCTTTAATGATTTTTGCAGCTCATTCCAGTTGTTGGATGCAGAAAACTGGAATGAGTAGCAGTCAAATGAGGTGCAAGCTTTGGGAATAACCATAGAGATTAAGTTACTGAAACTTAATTTGCGCTGGTTGTTGGAAGTGATGAGTAATGAGCGAACATATGACAATGTTCGATGATTGTTTTGTACAGGTCCTTCTAAAAAAATTAGCATATTGTGATAAAGTTCATTATTGTCTGTAATGTACTGATAAACATTAGACTTTCATATTTATTAGATTCATTACACGCAACTGAAGTAGTTCAAGCCTTTTATTGTTTCTAATATTGATGATTTTGGCATACAGCTCATGAAAACCCCAAATTCCTATCTAAAAAATTAGCATATCATGAAAAGGTTCTCTAAACGATCTATTAACCTAATCATCTTAATCAACTAATTAACTCTAAACACCTGCAAAAGATTCCTGAGGCTTTTAAAAACTCCCAGCCTGGTTCATTATTCAAAACCGCAATCATGGGTAAGACTGCCGACCTGACTGCTGTCCAGAAGGCCATCATTGACACCCTCAAGCAGGAAGGTAAGACACAGAAAGACATTTCTGAACGAATAGGCTGTTCCCAGAGTGCTGTATCAAGGCACCTCTGTGGGAAGGAAAAGGTGTGGCAGCAAACGCTGCACAACGAGAAGAGGTGACCGGACCCTGAGGAAGATTGTGGAGAAGGACCGATTCCAGACCTTGGGGGGCCCGCAGAAGCACTGGACTGAGTCTGGAGTAGAAACATCCAGACCCACCGTGTACAGGCGTGTGCAGGAAATGGGCTGCAGGTGCTGCATTCCCCAGGTCAAGCCACTTTTGAACCAGAAACAGCAGCAGAAGCGCCTGACCTGGGCTACAGAGAAGCAGCCATGTCAGCTGCTGGTGTCGGTCCACTGTGTTTTATCAAGGGCAGGGTCAATGCAGCTAGCTATCAGGAGATTTTGGAGCACTTCATGCTTCCATCTGCTGACAAGCTTTATGGAGATGAAGATTTCATTTTTCAGCATGACCTGGCACCTGCTCACAGTGCCAAAACCACTGGTAAATGGTTTACTGACCATGGTATTACTGTGCTCAGTTGGCCTGCCAACTCTCCTGACCTGAACCCCGTAGAGAATCTGTGGGATATTGTGAAGAGAAAGTTGAGAGACGCAAGAGCCAACACTCTGGATGAGCTTAAGGCCGCTATCGAAGCATCCTGGGCCTCCATAACACCTCAGCAGTGCCACAGGCTGATTGCCTCCATGCCACGCCGCACTGAAGCAGTCATTTCTGCTAAAGGATTCCCGACCAAGTATTGAGTGCATAACTGAACATAATTATTTGAAGGCTGACTTTTTTTGTATTAAAAACACTTTTCTTTTATTAGTTGGATGAAATATGCTAATTTTTTAGATAAGAATTTTGGGTTTTCATGAGCTGTATGCCAAAATCATCAATATTAGGAACAACTAAAGGCTTGAATTTCTTCAGTTGTGTGTAATGAATCTAATAAATATGCAAGTCTAATCTTTTTCAGTATTTTATAGAAAATAATGAACTTTATCACAATATGCTAATTTTTTTAGAAGGACCTGCATATAAACTGATACCAGTATAACATGTGGGAATGGAGTGAAGGCCAGTTAAGGAGTGAGTACAGATCACAATGACGAGTAGTGAAAGAACTTTGTGCCTTAAAGGTGTGAAACACTCAATTAATCAATGCATTTGCAGTGGCCCCTAGTAGAAATGAATGCCTTTTAAGTTGTACTCTGGGGGAAAAAAAGCTCCAGTGCATCTGTTTCAGGAACTAAAAAACTGTCACACCAGAGGATCGGGGCTTGGATTGAATAAGAACCCTGACCTTGTTAAACACCTATATGCCTGCTGCGTGCTTGCATGGCTCCGATGTGAACTCCTGCTTGTCTGAAGACTGACTCAGATACAAGCTTAATCATCTGGCAACCGACCAAAAGTTTATATTAATTAATAACTTCAGACACGTGAGTGTGGGTCCCTTACTTCCCGTCAGTCTATTCAGAAACTGCACATACGCTCTCTGCTTCTTGACTCATGAATCGATTTGGCTGTACAATAAAAAGATATGAAAATAAAGAACACATAAAAGAAAAATTCAGACAATACATATGAGTGTAATTAGTTGAGCCCCGGGGCTGTGGCTGCAGCACCTGGAAGTCCCCTTCATTCAGGGGCACTCTGGCCCCAAGGTTAAGTTCCTGTTTGCAGAAAATAATTAGTTTGTAATTGATTGCAACTGATCACAAAAACACAGGCAGCTAAGTCTGTGACTGACTCCCAAAGCACCTGGTGACTATTTTATAGCAGTCTGCTGCAGATAGCAACAATATTTTAGAAATCTGTGTAAATTGCCTGAATGTTAAACATCTTCTGCCGTCAGTCTTTCAAAGCAAAAATGTCACAGACTCAAGAAAAAGATGCAATTTTTACTAAATAGGAAATTAACTTTGACTGAATTTCTGCATCTGAATACAAAACAACTACAAATCTCTGATTTAAAAAGGCACAATAAAATATGAGTTTTTGGCTTTACCAAAAAGTCATCAAATTCTTAAGACACCATTACGAACAGCACCTGCTTTTTTTCATTTCAAATATTTACAGTGCCATTTGGACTATTAGCCTACTTTTGAGCTTTAGTGCTTTTGTTTAAACTTCAAGCACAGTCGTCTAATTTTGGCGCTGCTAAATTAGGAGTTGTCCTGCCCGTTGTTGCTCTGATACTTTCACACTGCCTGTACTGATAACACCTACTTCTGGGGGACTTTTTAGAGGCCAAAACAAAAATAGGATTCAGCTTTGCAGCTGTTGCTTCCTGGTAGCAACCCCCGACACTCACACCTCGCCCATCCCCTCCGTGTTTGTGTTTGTCACTTAGAGTGATTGAGAAGAAGGCAAGGCAGATTCAAATTTCACAAAATCGTTGAACATTCGGCTGATTTCCAGCAAACATTTATCCCCCAGCGGAGGCAAAGGTTATTCTGTTTTACCACAGGATAAAACAAAAAGCACGGCAACAGCAGACGTGAGAATAAGGTCAGCACCGACTGGAGAGTTTTGCATTTTCTCATCAGCTGACTAAATAATGGATTGTAACGTTAATCTTGAATGATCGCCGACATCCTGCAGCGGACATCCTCAGACGCCTTGGCTGATGTGACTGGATGTTTTACAATCACCAGCAAAACTCTCACTGATGCTTTTCAGCCGACGATCCAGTCTCCACCACCTCATAACACTTGTATCTGCAGGCAATGGCGTACTGTGAGTGTGTAACAGTTAACACACTGCTCTCGTCCCCTTTAGCTGTATTATGACTGGGGGGAAAACAAAGTGGGGAAAAAAAGCACTTTGCTTGATTCTGACTCAATTCGTTAGGATACTCAACACTGCTACTGGAATATAGTGGACGATAATAAACGATTTACTGCCAGTTTGGCTGGAAACAAGTAAGAAATGAAGATATAATGTAACATCAATAGCCCCTCTGGGAAGCTGAATGAATGGATGAATGAAATGAGACAGAACGAAGGCGAGGAGGAAGCAGATTAGAGGTTCGATGTTGTTGATGCATCTTTTCAACAGTTAGAATCAATGGATGAAACAGTCTGTAAATGAAAAGTGTAGAAATACAGGGACTGATTTAAGTTTATGCAAGATGCACACTCAAAAATGTTGTGAGGGATGCATGTTCACCATTGTGTCATAACTTCTTCATAATAATGTGATCTTTTACAAGCATTGAATACTAAATAGTTGCAGGTTCAAACAAGAAATCTACATCTTAGCTTGCTTGATGTCGATGATGTCGATCTGTGGTCTGTTTTCATTGCTGTCTGATTCTCAGACAGATCTGTAAAGCATGCAGCCAAGTTAAAGCCTTTAACTTGGCTGCATGCTACACTTAACCCTTTGATGCATGAATTATGAAATCGTCAACCATGATTTTTTTTTAAAAAAATTTCATTCATCTTTAGGTGTGAATGAAACAAATTTCATATTTACATATTTTTTGTAAAATTTAATTTACAAATAATTTATTACATGTCCACCTCAGTGGACAGTGTGCAATCTGAACATGAAAAATGTTGGCTTGACTTACTGAAGTACAGATGGAGGGGTTCAAATGCAATAAAGTCTTCAACAGCTGTGCTTAATAGCAAAAATAAATTAATAACAATTTTAAGTACCTGTCCACTGTAGTGACCATTATGCATCAAAGGGTTAAAGGTATCGTTCACTGAGAAATTGTTTCTAGTATAAATATTTGCCTTGTGAGTCGATCTCTGAGGAAAAAAAGCTCTGGTGCGACTGTGTCAGGAAGTAGAAGTTAATCAGAGGAGAGGGGATCAGAAAATGGCAGGATATAGAGCACATATGTCAGAGTCAAGGCCCGCGGGCCAGATGCAGCGCGCGGAGCATTTTTATGTGGCCCGCGAGATAAATATAAAAAATATATTAAAACTGGCCCGCTGGCCGATTTTACCGCAAAGACTTCAACTCCCGTGATGCTTTGCGGCGTCAGCGCGGAGCCGAAGCGCCCCGTCCTTTGTGTTTTTCCCAGCGTCTGCTGCCGGGTGTGTGCAGCTCCGCTGTCTCGGACAAACTAAACACTCCTCTCACTCGGCGCTGAATTTACTCAGCTATTTGCCGACGTTGAAGCCCAGAAATGGAGATTTTAACTGCTCAGTAATGTGTTCACGAAAGTTTTCCAACCTATGTGAGCACCTGTTGTCATCTAATGTTGTCATTGTTATGATGAAGATGAACAAAACAACAAGAGTCTCCTCCTCAGCTCAGATCAACCCCATGATGCAGGTATCTGGCTGGAACAGGTGAGCATCACAGTAAACCAGTGGAACAAACTGAGCTTTAAATATGTTGGTTTTATGCTCTTTTTCTGCTCCAAAACATGAAAGTTAACAGGTGAGATGTTGCATTTTCATTTAAGATAAACTTATATTTTTATGTTGTTGGCCCGTGAGAAAAGATTTAACCTACAGTAAACAGGAAGTGGAAAGGCTGCAGACAGATGAATAGAATAGAAAATCCCTTTATTGTTCCTCAGTGGGGAAAGCTAGACGTCACAGCAGCGATGACACTTATTACAGGAGAATAAAAAAATAAGAAAAATGAATAAACAAGAAAACATAAATCCTGAATAGATTTTAAAAATGCTGATTATACCACAAGTAATGAATACCACTGATGCCTTTTATTTAAAACTGACTTGCTTGTGTGTAATTTGGTTATTCCACATTCAGTATTAATGCAGAAATAACTTTGTTTCCAAATTTAAAGGTTCAAAATATGTTGATAAAGAAAATGTGCAAATTTGCCATCACTTTTTCAAAAAATATTAAGTTTGGCCCTCGACTCCGTCCCAGTTTCATTTCGGCCCCGTGTGAGTTTGAGTTTGACTCCCCTGACATAGAGCCTTAGTCATTATTACTCCCGATATTCTCGCCCCTGATTCGCTAACTGCAATGCAACTCTACCACCACTGACTTTGTTTGTTTTGCAACGCTGATTGTTTATCTCAACACAAGCCTGAAGGAGTTCTGCCATGTTTTGGAGTTGCTAATGCTAACAGTTAGCTTCTACTAGCCGAGGTGTGCTCTGCTCTCTACTGGACGCTAAATACAACTTTCCCTGTCACGAGCCAAAACGGGTGAGCCCATGAACGCTAATATTGGGTAGATCTGACCGGCTTTTTCTAATCCTAGAGTTTAATCGTCTATTTTTCATCGACGACGAATGCATGAAATAGGGTAGAAGACTATTTTCACGTTCAGCCTGCATGTTAAACTCTGAGGGACCGATCGTATTTTTAAAATGAGTAATAAATGGTTTAATGGTTAAAACGTAGGACTCTGAATTAAAATCGAATAGCGAGGTACCTAAGCTGTCACATGGTTTTGTGTACCAAAGTTTCTGCCTTGATGGGTGGAGGATGATATTTGGTTTTACCACTTGTGTTCATGGTCTAAAATAACTATGCATGTCTGGGAAAAGGATAGCTCTAATTCCTAAATTGAAATTAAAACAACTTAAACACCGGTACCACATCATAAGCACTGATGAACAAAGACATTGGCTTTTGCACCTCTTTTCTAAGGGATTTAACCACTCGTTTTCTTTATTCTCAATAATATTATCCAAAACAATAAATGCTGAAAATGTGATGCTTTTCCTCTGTTTTGGTGTTTGATCATCTCAAGACTCCCTGCTCAAAGTCGACAAGTGCCTTTGTCACACAGTTTTAGATTGGAATATTTATTGAAGTGCTGGATTATGCAGAGTGACAACTGTTTTCCGAGCCCATCTGGGTTTGTTAGCGGTGGCGGGAGTCGTTTCTCTTGTGGTACACGTTAGGCCCGTCTGGTCGCTGAATGCAGGAAGACAGAACCGATAATAATTCTCTGTCATCATACCTGCTGACAGCCAAAGTGTTGCAGAAAAGCATCCCTACTGGGAAAGAAACATCTGCAAACAATCACATTTATTATACCAGAAAGCTAAAATGTGACACGTTGCCCCGCATCATGTAATCACAAGAAAAACATTCAGAGACACACGTGTTGCATCAGCAACGCAATTAAAACCTTTACAACTGGCATTTATTACTTTTTTTTTTTCATTCTGGTTCAAGAGCTCACCAGTGCTATAACGTCTTACTAATAGACTTTTTAAAGTGCTCTGCAGAGGAATGAGAAGTTGTCGAAAGGACAACCATCTCAGCAGGAACCATCAGTCAGCCCTTCATGGTAGAGCAGCTTGATGGAAATCACAGAGTAGAAGACAAACGATAGCAGGCTGGTGTTTGCCAAAACCCCTTTGAAGGACTTTTGGTGCCTGAGGAAAAATCTTTTTTTTTTCTATCTGATGAGTTAAAAACTGAAGTATTCTGGAAAGATTCCAAACAGCGCGTCACATAAATTGCAGGCAGTGCATGCAATTGTGGGGAAAGGAAACATTTAGCACTGGAGTGCTCCTGAGAATTAGGAAACCCAAGCTCCACATTTATGGACTGAGAGGATAATTCCCCTGTGGGATTACAACAAAGCAGGATTAAAGACATCAAGTAGCAGCTTGAAGATGAACCCAGGCAGTCAAACTAGTCTCCTATGTGAAATCAAGTGTATCTTTGAATATATATAATATTCTGTTTTAATTAATGATGCAGAAAATGCACATTTTGTCACTAGTTTATTCTTTTAAAAAGTGGTCCTATATCTGAAGCTTCATAAGTACCTATAGCTTTGTGAAGCCCCAGTTGTTCCTGACTCCCCACTGAGGCCATCAGTGCTCTCCGCCCTTTTGCTTCTAGGGTTTGGTGCAATCTGGGTCAACAACTAGAATGCTGATTCATGAATTCAGCAAGTAAACAACTCTGTGCTGTGAGGAAACCAGCTTACTAATTCATAATTTCAAATTATGCATGTATTCTTTTTCATCTAGCTTTGATCTCAAGAAGAAAAATCTCTTTGAAAACCCGGGGTAAGAAAATTATTGCATTTATTAGATAGAGGTTTTTTTTTCTTCCTCCTAGTTCTGCTCTATACATTATTCAACTTCCTGCTTTAAAAAAACGTGACTTTTTAAACCACGGCATGTTACTCAATGTGTCAAAAACGAGTCATAGATAGAAATAGACACATTTCTGCAGAGGTGCTGCATCATTATCAAAGTCACTAAAGGCTAAAAAAAATCAAAATATTTGTTTGTCTTGAAATGATAATGCCACCTAAGGAAATAATATTCAAAAGTAGCACAAAAAAATCTGCTATAGAAAGTCTACACTTTAAGAAATGAAATGTTGAATATACTTAACCTCCTAGGGCCCTGTGTGTACATATGTGGACATTTGCTCCTTTAAATTTTTATCATCTTCATCTTAGACCTTTTTGTTATTATTTATAGACATGTGATATTGATATTGACTTTAATTTTTTCTTTTTCTTCTTTTTTATAGGAAATTTGACAAAATTTTTAATTTATTTAAATTTTCATTTTATTTTAATATTTGTAATTTTGTTTCCATTAGTGACAGTAGACTACTCTGTAGTAATTAGATGTTTTTTTTTATTTTAAATAGCATCAAATACAGGTTCAGGTCTCAGGAGGTCAACCAAGTTACGTCAACATGCTCCACAAAACCTTTTGCTTAATTGTACACATTGTTATACATTGTAAATGTGTATTATTCTTTACATTTAAAGAGCAAGTCACTCCAAATCAATATGTTTTTGCTGATAAACTATATAAGTGAGTGTCTGATCGTGCTGTAGACATGTGTAGTCAATAATTCGGCACTTTAGTGCATCTTAGTTAAAATTTAAATATTTTGCCTATCACTCAGTGTTGCACCGTTGTCAGGTAAAAAACCTAGCACTGCATTTGAATTTAAATCTGCCATCGCTATTGACTAAGTGGTACAATGATGTTAGATGGTACATTGTGATGTCACAATGTTGTGAGTGTGTGTATTTGTTAGTGGCTCCGCCCTCTCAGTCTGCAAGGCTACTAAGGCCTTTGGTGCACTTTTCAAACAAGAAGTGGGAGTTGAGTAGGAATCTGGTAGGGGGTGACTTGCTCTTTAAAGACCAATTTCACTAAGATGCTGTTTTTACATGTTATTATTTAAATATGACTGGTCTCTCTGAGTTCCATGTGCAGGCTGAATGTGGAAATAGTCTGCTTCTGCATTAGCCGCCGTAAGAAAACAGACGGGGAAAGACTTGGATTAGAACAGCCAGTGAATAGCACGTCAAATTGAAAATTAGCATTCACGGACTCACCCATCTTGGCTCGTGATGGGGAAGACTGTTTTTGATTTAACCCTTTAAGCTCCAATGTTGCAATATCTCGACAAGCGTCATTGCCGACTTTAACGAGCCACAAATCCGTCATGAAGTTACTACTTACTACTACGCCAGAAGATAGTGGAGTTGTGTAAATTCAGGCTGAGCAAGACCTATGGGTGTGTTTATATTGAAAGCTTCAGAGTTTTTAGGGTTTGAAAACGGCCTCCCACCGAGAGGTTCCTGGTCGGGGGGAGGACGAGAGGAGGAGACAAGCGCAGCATGTAAAGGGAGAATATTAGAGGGATAAAACTTACAATTGTTGGCAGGTCTGGTCTTTGTTGACTGATCTCTTTGTCTGGTGACAACTGATTATGAAGCAGAATATTGACTCTGATGAAGAAATTCACTCATCCAGCCGGAAAGATTGACGCTGCTGCAGTGCGCAGCAACAGACAGCTGGTGCTACACTTACAAGCTCCAAACGTTGGGTTTCAATCAATCAATCAATCAAAGATACTTTATTAATCCCAGAGGGAAATTAGAGTTTCAGTACACACAATTCAGAGATCAGACATGCATGGGCAAGACACATGACAAGAATTGGTGACTGTGGTCATTCGCAACCCTGAGTCGCGCTACCTTAATAGAGATAAGAGGGTTACATGAGGGTTGGTTCAGGTGGAGGGAAAAAAGGCACTTCAGAGTTACCCTCCCACCGGGAGGGCAGCTTTGCTCTGCAAAAACCACCTCAGACAGAGAAACTGTATGCAACAGACTTCAGACAACACAACATAAGTGTCCACTAGGAGGGGTGGTGGGTTGGGACTATCCCAACTTCAATTCCTGCAGCCACGATGAAGCAGTGCATGTCACCTCAGTGTCACGTTGCCGGTGTAGGAGTTGATGGACCATGTGTGGTGGAGCAGATCAGGAGGTAAAGATGCAGGCTTTAGATAAAGTAAAATGGTTTTAATGGTGGAAACAGGAACGAACAGCACAAGACAACGATGACAAACAACCACAATGATCTGACAAAGACTGATACAAGGAGGGAGGTATAAATACACAGGGCAAATGAGGAACACATGGACAGGTAAACAAGGGGCAGGTGAAAACAATAAGGACTAATCAAGGGCAGGAGAGAGACACAGTCAGGGAGGCAGGGGCAGACCGTCACAGCACCCCCCCCCCCCCTTAAGGGGCGGATACCAAACGCCCACAAGGCCACATAACACAGGAGACTCGGGAACACTTGACTTGGAACAGGAACACTTGACTCGGAACAGGAACACTTTACTCGGAAACACGGGAACACTTGACTCGGGACCGCTTGACTCGGGAACGCTTGACTCGGGAACACTGGAACGCTTGACTTGGGAACACTGGAACACTTGACTCGGGAACACTGGAACACTTGACTCGGGAACACTGGAACGCTTGACTCGGGAACACTGGAACACTTGACTCGGGAACACTGGAACACTTGACTCGGGAACACAGGAACACTTGACTCGGGAACACAGGAACACTTGACTCGGGAACACAGGAACACTTGACTCGGGAACACGGGAACACTTGACTCGGGAACACTGGAACACTTGACTCGGGAACACGGGAACACTAGACTCAAACAGGAACTGGAACGGGACCTGAAACTGCAGCAGCCAGGGTGGGACCCTGTAGGAACTGCAGCAGCAGGCGTGGGACCCAGTAGAGGCTGCAGCAGCAGGCGTGGGACCCTGAAGAGGCTGCAGCATGGAGGACCTGCAGGCGTAGGCCCCACAGGCGTGGACCAGGAAGTAAGTAACTGGGTCCATAGGCGAAGGCTCGGGTGAAGGGAAGCAGATATGGAGCGGGAAGACCGACCCTACCACCCCGGAGAATGTTGGCGTGCATAGGGGGTTTTACCTCCATCAAAAACTCCAGGAACAGCAGCTTCGGTGAAAAAACAAGACAGGGCAAAAACAGCAGGAGAGGAGAATGATCTGACCAACCTGGACCTGTGGTGAGCTCTTCACATCTGCCTGGAGGATTTTTTTCTTTTCTTTTCTTTTCTTTTCTTTTTTTTTTTTTTTTTTGCTTTTTCTCCCTTTTCAGCGGGGGGAGATTTCGGCCAGAGGGGTTTTGTTTTTCGGCGCATCCTACCTGTTCTTGGGGTGGTCGAGCCCACTGGGCAATTTTGGCGCATCCTATCTGTTTTCGGGGTGGTCGCTTCGGCGGCCTTCCCGCCGTCCCGCCCAGGCTGGGAAAGGAGGCAGAGTTGAGTTGCCATAGCGATGGCACATTCCACATATCTTCTGAGGGGCGAGTTTTCGTTGGAGCCTTGCAGGCTCAAGGATGCCAGATTCTGATTAGAAATTGTTTTGGGGCCAGACAGAGATAATTTCCTCTCCGTCTTACAGTTTGTTGGTCCTCAACCTCTCAGAATCCCAATAATGGACGTTAATCTATCCCAATCCGTGCTGATTCATCCACTCTCTCCTTGATGGCATCCATCTTTTGTGCCAAAGAATGAATGTACGCCAAAGTCCCAAGCTTACAATTCATCTCGACAGTTATTTGAGTCTGTGAATTCACAGCGCAGTGCAAACCATCTCTGAGCTCCGGGATCAGGCCAATATTCCTCGACAGCTCGTTAATTTTCTGGTAAGCCAGGTAGCCTCCAAGGCCAATGAGCAGGAAACCTGACACCAACTCCACACGTCTTCAGAGTCCTCCACAGACAGCTGAGATAAACAAATCAAGTTCCACTGTTTCCAGGAGTCCATCATGTGTCCAACTGGGTCTGTACCGGCAGGACATCCAGGAGCCCCTTCTCCCGTTCTCATCATTGAAAAAATTGTATCAATCGCGTTGAGAGACCAGCTAACGAGATCCATTTAAATGTATTTCAGTTTCCACTTTCCAGAAAAATGCAGAAGCAGCCGTGCACCCAGCACACACAAACAGACAAAGGGCCTTGAGGATAAGATATGGAGGAGAGGAGGAATAAAGCGTCTGCATCCAAGAGCCGGGAGAAGAAGTTTGTTTCACCGTGTTTGGGACATGGTGGGTGTAGAAATGATGGTTAAAAACGCTGCTAATGTGACAGACGTAGCGGCAATGTTAAAAAAAAACGTTAAAAAGCTGCAGATGCGTTAAGTATGGAAGTCAAAGTGTGCCACATAATCATACAAATATCCTCTCCCTTGGACCAAATGATCATTACATTTAAGGGAAGGACAAAAACTCTGACAAATATGGCTAAAAAGTATTTCTCTTGAGTGAATCCAATATGAATATAAAAAATTCAATTTTAAAGATAAACTATGAAATTAACATTTTAAAAAAGCTTTGCATATGTATAAATTAAAAATGTCTAAATATAATGAACATTTCTAAATAACATGTAAAAATAAGAAGGAACATCTGTAAAAATTATGCATTCCAACAAGGCAACCTGAAGACGTCATAATATGCAAATTAGATGAGTGAATTTGCTCCCAACACAAACTTTGGATCCTACTGAATATTTGTCTCATTTATAGTTTACTTTTACCTCTAACTGGTTCCAAGTTGCAACCTTTACAAATAGTCATGTCAAAATTGAAAGGGTTAGGTCCAGGAGAGAGCAGAGCACGACTCTGCTAGTAGCAGCTAAATGTTAGCATTAGGAATGCTACAACATGGCAGACCTCCTTCAGGCTTGTGTTATTTGTGTGATCAGCATTTTCAGTGTTGCTAAGTGGTAGAGTTGTGTTGCTGTTAGCCAATCAGAGATGAGATGTCTGAAAATCTGCTCCCCTCTGCTCTGGCTCACTTATACTTCCTCAAACAAGAGTGCCAGAGCTTTTTCCCCACAGAGATCGACTCACGAGTCATTTATCTATACTAGATACCTCTGCAAATGTGTTGGGGAAAATATAGGGAATTTGGTTTGAACCAGGAGGAGTGGCCTGGGTTAGAAGCAGAGAACCAGGCACAAACTGTTAGTAGGGTTCATCTTCAAATGTTCGTTTGCAGCCGCTAACTCAACATGCGTTTGCGGCGAAACTGGATATAGATTTTAAAACTTGTTTTATTTTAACAAAAACATTATGCAATGCAGCTTTATGCAACAATGTTTTGTGCAGGGTTTTGCAAGCATTTCTTTTCAGCCAGAGTTGTTAAGAGCCGCTGTGGAAGATACGAATGGCCACTTGTGACTCCAGAGACCCCTGTTACAGTGGAACCAGCGTTGACAAAAGTTTCTTAAGTAAATTCAACATTTAATTTTCTAGAGTGTACATGTTCTGAAAGTGAAAAAGGCAACAAATCAGAAAGGGCAGGATGCCACGAACTATCCTTAGAAAGTCCAAGACCTTCAGTCACCTTCTGGCCCCTTACGGCTCCAAACAGGTGCATACTGGGTGGGGGGGTGTCTTTATTGGTTAAAGTCAGGGATAGGTAATTCATCCTGGACACTGTTTTGACAGACATGCAGCACTAAAACAGTCAGAAAAGGAGTTTAACCAATTGAGCAATAACTGTTTGCATTTTGATCTAAAAAAAAAAATCTGTAAAAATTTTGTGCAAAACACATTTCCCTGATTTCTTCTGTGGCTCCATCTCGTGTGGCCCTTTGTGATTCGTGGTCCAGCTAACTGGTTCATCTGTGATACCAGGACCAGGACGATGGACTCTTATCGAGCTGAGCCTTCACACACCCAATTAGGTCAAGGCCTGTCTGGGTCTGCGAACTGGGAGTTTAGCAGAACAGGTATGCAGGGCTGGAAGGACATACACTCAAACCTAATGGAGGCGTTAATACAGCAAAAATTACAACTTAGGAGAAAAAGCAAGCTAAATAAAAAAGACTCAAGAGTAAAAGACGAAAATCAAGCTTCAGAAGAAGACCGATAAAACGCTAGGTCATCGGGACGAGGAGGCAGTCCAGGGGGTCTCTGTTTGATGGTCCCGGAGACATTCAGGCTGGTACCCCGCAGTCCTTTGGATATGCACCTCATAACAGGGCTTTTAAAACAGCGGGAGACACCAACACACAGCACAAAGTTCCACGTCCATAGCAGAAACCTAAAGGGAAAAGCTTTTGACTCTCATGCCCACCTTGTTCTCTCTGCTTTAGCTCAAACTGACGTAACAGCATCTCACGTGATCTCATACGTAGAACAATCGGGCAAAAGTGTTAATCAGCTTGATTTCTCGCCCGATGTTTAATAAATGTGCATTCTAGTTATAATGTTTGCTTTTATCTCTAATCACTCCATTTTTATCAATTTAATTAACGGGGATGACACATTATGTTTTCCTCAAGCTGTCAAGCAATTATCTTGATATTTGGACCGATAAAAATTCATTCTACTCTTTGCAGAATGTTGCAGGACCGATTTATAGCTGGATTTATCTATAATGATAAAATCACAGCTAATAGCCAAGTTGAAGGATTGAAAACAGGGGAAAACAGCTGGCCTGGCTCAGTCTAAGAGCTGAACATATTAATGAGTAATTAATAGAAGATGCTGCATCAGTTTTTGTGCCGAGCTGATTCTGAGAATGTAACCCTGCTGCAGTCTTTCAAATGAAACCTACAAAACACAGCCATGAAGTGTTTCTTCGTTACAGACCTGGAATTCCTCAGGGGCCTGTTTCCCCTGCTTCCTTCACAAAAATGCAAAACTCTACTTTTTTATTGCATCTAGTTGTCTTAAGGGGAGACTCTAAATTTAGTTCAGTTTAACCAAGAACCCCCTGTTATGCAAACATAAATCCTCTCTTTTAAATGTAGTATTGTATACTCTGTCAGTCGTCGTTTATTTCTACTTTGCAGCAAAGTGGCACTCAGGTCTATAAGGTTCCTTCACACGGAAGTGTGAGTAAACTGCGGCTTTAACTAGTTCAAATATGTTTAGAGGTCCCTCTGGATCACTGGGATTTGACTTTCAATGGTGTTTTGGGAGAAATTGACTTTGGTCATCTGGTTAAATTTGACTGTCTTACTAAAAAAAGTTATCCTGTAAAATGTTTTTTTTGTCATATTAGTAAGCATAGTTTCCATTTTGAAGTTCCGGGAAATTTCTGGGGAGGGAAAAGGTGAGCTGGAGATAAGATGTCTGGGTCTTCTCAGTCGTCAGCCGTGTTTCCACGACCAGAACTGAGGTGGCAGACTCACAGGGTTAGGTTTACATGCGCATGTCGGGCCGGCCCAACAAAGTTTTCAGGAACCTTCTGCGTACCTGCTCAGGAGTAGGTACTCTGAACGGCAGAGTACCTGAGCGGAACCCTCGGTTAACTGATGCTGATTGGTTGTCACTCAGTAGGAAATGACATCAGCAGATGTTGTCCAAAGCAACCGGCATTAGTAAAATTAGAAGAGTTACTGGCGAAGCATTTCAATTCAATTCAAAGATACTTTACTAATCCCAGAGGGAAATTAAAATCGAAATCCTGACACCAGGAAACACTGGAATTCCCCCACAGCTGTTACTAAACTCCTAACACTGGAATAAATGGGGAAATATCCCCACATACATAATTAACGGGAGTTGTCTCACAAAGCGCCGTAAAAAACGGCACTTCTTCTGGTCATTGAACACCACATTTTACATCACACAGCTGCTCTTGTCCTCTGAATGGATCAAATTGTGATATAATTCGATATAATAAATGCTTTTAATATTATTAATGTTACTTTGGACACTTTATGCTGATCAATGACATCACTCACTTCTAAAGCAGTCGTGATGCACTGACGTCTGTGCAAAGTTCTGAAAGAGCTGAAGTTGAATGGAGACAAAACAGCTGAGAGGACTGGGGCATTCTATCTCCTGGTCAATTTTCCCATCCCAGGAAGTTCCCTGGAGTTCCTGTAATGGGAACACGCCTATTGAGTCTCTATACAAAATCATCCCTTCCAGGACTTTGCTAAAACATCAACATATTGTAGCTGCTTTGGCAGTGAGTGATGTCACTGATGAGTGTCAAAAGGTGTCCACGAACATTAATTACACTAAAAATATTTATTTCTGTCAAATTGTGCCATAGTTTAATCCATTCTGTGTGTTGCAAAATTTAGTTTCCAATGATTAGAAGAAGCTTTATTTTTTACAGCGCTGTGTGAGACCAAAAAGCAACCGTGAATTATGGAATTGTGGGTTGTCCCCCATATTTTTGGGTGTTGGGAGTTTAGACACGGCAATTTTAAAGCAGAAGCACAGCTGCTTATTTTTTTTCCTTCCATTCTAATTGACTGCAACTATTCCAACTTTATAAATAAATGTCGATGTCCAACTGGGTTACAACCAATCAGCTTGGGTTAACCACCAACCCCACCCAGTGGATCTGTCGGGCCCTTTTCAAGTGCAAACCCCAGTTCAGCTACTCAGTTGGTCCCTGAAAGACATGCACGCAACGGGAAGGTCCGGTAAAATTACCTAGAGGTCCCGATAGTGGAAACAAAATGGGTGAAATGTGTTCGAAATTCTGTCACGATTTGGCAAATTTGGTAAAATAGGAGTTTTAATTGCTGAAGCAGGTTAGCAGAAAGTTGTTTTGATTAGGGTGGCGACGGTAGTAGAGGAGTTAAGCATCCGCTCCGTAATTGGAGGGTTGCCCGTTCAAGCCCTGCTCCGTCTGGTCGGAGGGACCAGTGGCGTCTGTGTATGGCATCCCCGTCTTCGTCAGTGAGCCCCAGGGCAGCTGTGGCTACAATGTAGCTTATCACCACCAGAATGTGAATATTTATATGAATGAGTGAACGATTGTGTTGTAAAGTGCCTTGGGGGTTCTAGAACTCTAGAAGGTACTTTATCAAATACATTTACCATTTAATGTGTTTGTTAAGTTTAATCAAATAAAATCAAATTATTAGCATAGTTGAATAATTAGAGGCCACCATCTGCTAAATACAAGAAATCAAAAAAGAAAGATGACGGAAAACTCTAATTTAGATACGATATAATTAAGCACTGCTTCAGAGCTGAAAATGATTTATTAACTGCAAAAAATGATTTCTATGAAAGTAAAACATTTGGATTTTTAAACATTTTATCTTATTTTTAGCCTAAAAAAATAAATTATCTAAAAAATAAAATTGCTTAAAATAAGGTGAATATTCTTAAATATGATCAAAGTTTCCTTGTTTTGACTAAATAAATATCTGCCAAGTAAAATTTGTTAGGCTACAAATCTTGAAACTAGCTAAATAATCTACTTTTAAGTTCATTTGCTAGTTTTAAGATTTGTAGCCAAGCAAATTTTGCTAGTCCCCCTGGCAGATTTTTTTTACTCAAAACACAGAAATTTGGGTCACATTTAAAAATATTGACCTTGTTTTTAATCATTTTACTTTTCTAGAGCAGAATTAATTTCCTATTTAAACATAAGATGAAATAGATTTTTATTTTCTTAGAAATCAGTTTTTGCAGTGTATCTTGTGTTAGTCATGCAAAAATGCTACAAAGATTTTTGATATTCTTCTCCTCCTCGTTTCAAAGCTAAGAGATTTTCTTATTTCCATGCTAACCCTTGCAGACGTGCACAAATGCACCAGAGCAGAAACATTAGGCGCCCTGCAGGTCACACGAAGAATCTCAGAGCTAATTATCTCACTGGAACATTTCGACTTTTGCACCACATCTTCACACTAGAATTATGTAAGTGCTCATTTCACTCAAGATTATTTTGAACAAAAAAATGAAGCCTGTTATTTAATTCTGAACACAATAATACTAATGCTGCGTTGGCAAACAGGCTGAAATGAGGCAATTCAGTGAGCAGCATCAACAAATATATTCTGCTTCGTGTTTTTTTATGTTAAACTTTTAGAGACGTGTCTTTCGTCCTCTCAGCAACATAAAATTTGTACTCTAAAATCCTCCTCACGCCGGATTACAATGTGTGAAATGGTAACAAACGAAAAGCAAAGCTGTGTGAATTATTTGTGTTTTTATTTAGGTAAAATTCACGAATACTACATTTTATATTTAATAAAGGAGTTAACACAAGGTGATGTATACCTTCATATTGCATCACCTGTATTTTTGAAAACACTCAGTACGTGTTTAGGTGACGGACTATTAAAAAGTTCTATTTCTATCCTTAAAAAGAGCCGAGCTGCTTTATTTGGTTTGGAATAAAGCTGGGATATTTTTAATCTGTAGGACTATTGCAAAAAGAATAATTTTGTTAGAATGTGATTCATCCTGCTTATATTAGCCAAGCTTTTCTCCATAAATATGCATTAAGATGGTGGTCTGTGCAGCTCCAAAAGCTATTTATATATTTTATATTCATCCACTCATCCTCATCACCTAATTAATTCTTTTCAGGAACCACTGAGGAGGAAAACCTTGTCCCAGCTGAGGTGGTGGACCATGGATCAGCTATCTGTTCTCAACAGGGCCAGGACACAAACACATGAACCACCAGAATCTTTTCCACAGCGCCGTCCTCCCTTCTTAGCCCTGAAGATGCAGCATTTAAATTTTCCAAATCTTTTATAATCCAGGAGATTTATCAAACCTAAAACCTTTTGGAGCACGTCACCTGAGCTTAACGTTTCACGCACTTGCAGAGTTCATGCCACTTGCCCTATTTGAACCTCTACTCAGGCCGTTCTGCTGTTAAAAAGGAGAAAGAAACCAGCTTAATCTAGTTTGAGTAGAAATATGATCCTTCATCTCCTACAAGAGTTTGTCCTTTGAATTAACTCTGAGCATGACGGAGACGAAGGAAACTGATTAAACTCGCTCTGGTGGAAATACTATCCTTCATTTACTTCAAGAGCTTGTGTTCCTAATTAGCTCAGACGTTAAGTTGGCCATCGATCATTCCAGGAGAAGCTACACTTGGGAAACATTCGAGGATAGAAAGTAGCTCACACTGTGAGGAGGATATTTTTGTTGCTTTGAAGAGTTTTGATATTTTTGGCATTTATTTACTCAGATTTATGCTTTTGCGTTTTGATAGGAATCTGGGGTCTCATTTATCAAAATTGCGTAGAATCCTTACTAAAACCGAACTTAAGCTCAGCTAAAAAAATGTACTTACACCAAGAAGGATTGCGATCTATCAAACGTGGAGTACGCACAGCTGCACGCAATCTCCGCTTCATAAATCAGAGACTAATGAGAATGTTTCTCAGCTGCTTTTTAGTCACATCCCGCCCTCACCACGCCCACTTACTGCCAAAAATAGTCAATGCAAAGGGCCTTGTGGATCTCATGCATATACATAAGATGGCTGTTGCAGCGCTCCGCCAATGACATGGCGACCGTAGATCAAGGCAGATCAAGGAAGCGCTATTTCACAGAGGCAGAAATTGAGGTACCTGTGGGTGAGGTGGAAAACCGAAGCTCACCAGCTCTGCATGCCCGCATCCTCCACCAAGATGTTAGGTAATTAAATGCTAGGTAATATTTAATCTCCATAACCCTGGAACCTGAAATAAACACTCTTGACAACAAGGAAGACATTTTACCCTGAGTCCCCAAAATAAAGGAGAGTTAACGCAGGGAAAAACCTCCTCCGAGGCTTTTCCCCCCGTCACTCCCATGTGCTCCCAGTTCGTCAGGGGCTTTATTCACAAAGGATGGAGGAGAAGGCGGGGCCTTCTCAGGTTACAGAGGTACAGTTTTCAGTTGGAAACCCACAATCAACATCCTTGCTCAACCTTTCATGAACAGCCACAGTTGGCAAACACAGAGATTCATGAAGTGTCAATAACACTAAATGGGCATCTTTTAGGCCTCAAAAAGGTACAATTATAAAAACACCCAACAGCATAACAAATAAGAGAAAATCATCAGAGTGGCACAGCGTTGCTGAAGCCGTCAATGATGTGAGTTCGTCAGAGAGGTCTGTGGCGGATATTAAAAAGAGCTGGTCCGATCTGAAGGTGGAGGCAAAAAAAAAAAAAGATGTTTTGCCACCGCCAGAGTGTGTCTGCCACTAGCAGAGGCCCAGGCACCTCTGATCTCCCACCGCTCGCCGTTAGGATCTCAGCAGTACTCCAACCGGCAAGAGTGAGTGGCATCGTGCCGGAGAAGGAGGGAGATACTGACCATGCAGAGGAGACTGGTAAAGTTTAAGCCTTTTATTAATACAGATCAAATGTGTCCATCATTAAAATATAAAACAAAACCATACCTCATTGTTCCCCCAGTGACTCTGGACGAAGAGTCCAACGAGGCATCCTGGGCGAAAACCGAAGATGTGGCTGCAGGGTTGGCCTGTCCCACCAGTGCGCCTCGGGCTGCGCACCTGGAAGTGGCCGGGCGCTAACGCACGCTGTCTTGCAGGCACAGAGGGACATGATTAGTGCGGTGAGCGGAATGAGGGAAGAACTGCACAGAATATGTGATGTCCTGACTGAAATTTCAGGCTTGTTCTGTGTACACACAAAGTGGTACAAGTGATAATGCTGCTGGATTTCATAATTTTATCTTTCTCAGCAGCAGCACTGCAGGTGCTCTCCATGTCCAAAATGTGCGTAAGCCAGGTCCTTAGTCAACTTAAAGCTGCGCACATTTTTCCGCTAAGTTTTCTTTTATAAAATCCCAAAGTTTGCGTGGAAAGTTGCTTACGCAGTTTTCCGACCCCGTTTTGTGCGTAAGCAAGCTTGATAAATGAGGCCATTTTCTTATAAAAATCGCAAATAATTGAGCCAAAACTTGACAACAGCTGCTAAGCTGTGCTCTGACTGACTGAGTCATGGCCTCTCCAGGACCTGCTGTGGTATCTGACACCAACACGTCACCAACAAACACTTAAAGGTCACAAGTTGTGAGTTGGAGATACTGCAGATCAGACTCATTCCACAAAATACAGCAATAACACCCAGATCAGATTTAAATGCAATCTTGAGGTACTTATGTGTTTTTTATTTTGTAATCATGTTGTATAATAGCCGATAATCTAGACCAGGGGGCCCATTCCTGGTCCTGGAGGGCCGGTGTCTAGCATGATTTAGTTTTCACTGTTTCAACCATGGATGTAATTTTCACTTTAGAAGTGGGGGGACACGGGGTGGGGGGTGGGGGGGGGGGGGGTCTTTGCAGCATGCTCTAATGGGAAACAGGCTTCAACACAAAAGGTTGTTTTCCGCTTGGTCCTAGAGCTCAACTAGTGTCAATTTAATATAGCATAATATTGTTTTTGGATGGTAAAAAGTGCAGGGGTCAAAACTAGGGATGGGTACCGAATTCGGTACTTTTTAAGGTACCGACCGAATTCCATAGTACCGACCGAGCACCGATTCACGTCATTTCAAACGGTGCCTCATTTCGGTACCCGTCCATCATAACGAGAACTTGCCAAGACAGCTGCGCATGCGCAAGGGCGTTTTGTCGTCGCTCGCTGCGAACCAGTTGTAAACAGAGCAGCACGGGTAAAAAGAATGCACGCTAAAGCTTGGGTCCACTTCACTAAATGTGATGGGGAACTGGGTGATGAAACCACCGACAACGATCTAAGTGAGACATCCTCATCTTAATCTGCTCCGGTAGGTAAATATAATTAGCTTGATACCGGTATGTTAGCTTTCGTTTCGCTAATGGTGCGTTCGCTTTCTCCCCGGAACTCCGATTTCCCGACTAGAAGAACTTGAACGCGCTCTAAAGTTTGGCTTCACTTTACTAAATGTGACGGGTGAATACTAAACCAGTGATAACGATCTAAGTGTGAGGCATCATCGTTTTAATCTGCTCCAATAGCTAAATAAACTAAGATAACGTTAGCTTAATATCTTAGCTTCCATTGCTACCATTGTTATCAGCTAACGGTGCGTTCGCTTTCTCCTCGGAAATTCTAACTTCCCAGTAGGAAAAATCAAATGAAAAAAGATGGCAAAAGGAATGAAGATACACAGTAAATTTAGTTCACAGCAAAGATGTTTGCTTCAGTTTAATTATCAGCTTATAAAACTATAAGGACGATGTTAAAATACAAACAGTTGTATGTTATTTATCGTGATATTTATCAAATATTGTTATATATTGAGAAAAATATATATTTAATTATAAAAGAGAATTAAAATAATAAACACTCAAAAGTATCGAAAATTGGTACCGTTAAGTACCGGTATCGATTCGTAGGTACCGGGAAATAGTACCGGATCGATTCAAATGTCAAAGGTACCCATCCCTAGTCAAAACTTGACTTTGGAAAAAGTGGGGGGGACATGCCCCCCCCCCCCCCCAAAAAAAATTACGTCCATGGTTTCAACACACCTGATTTCAATCAGCAGGTGATACCAGACTTCTGCAGAGCTTGATGAGCTGCTACACAGGTGATTCATTCACTGTGTGTTGGAGCAGAGGAACAACTGAAGCATGCCGGATACCAGCCTTCCAGGACCAGGACTGGGCACCCGCTGATCTAGACCATCGTTTGCCCAAGCAAAATAATTTTGCTTTGAATGTCGATGTAGCAACACTCCATTGGAGCCTCTGCAGTCCCGGGTAGTATTGCAGCAGGCCAAACACAGCACATTTTTAGAAAAAATAATGTAGTTTCACCTTCTTCCCTGCTTCTTCTACGACGTGTGGCGGATTGCCCCATTGACTGACATTGGTGGCAGTCCAATGACAGTGTTCTGTTGGTTTGGTGGGCCAATCACAGCACAGTCAGGTGGGTGGGATGTTACTGATGTTACAACTTCCAACGCATCTGAGACAATTGCTTGGTCACCCACCGTTATTTTTTTTGACGTTTTGGGTGCAAGAATGTAATGTCCGAACCTGAAAAACAATCAAATTAGAGGCAAAATATGTTGTATTTTGCCACACAATCCCGTGATGCAATGCGAGAAACAAAAACATTGGCGTCACGAAAGAAACTACAATAAAAGAAGACGTGAGTTCAAAGGAATTAAAAAATGTATGTTTTCTGTACCTACACAACCCAAAGTTTTAACGTTATTTACGTCCAACCTACCTTGAATAAAGCTGCGTGAGTTAACAGGAGTGTCCAAAGACTCTAATCTCGTTTCTGGCACATATCTCATGAGAAAATGTAGTGAAAGCACTCAGCACAGCAGGCTGCGATGAAAGGAAATAAATTCTCCAGACCAGGAGGAACTCAGCGACCAGCATCTGAATATGTGGGTTTAAATGTATTAAACAGGACAGTATGTCTGTCAGATAAGGATTCCCAGAAAGTCAGACAGCAAGGGTGAATTTATCCCTTCTTCATAAAGGGGGCATATCATGCAAAACTCACGTTTTGTATCCTTTTGTGCTGCCTTGTGGGTCTCTGCTGCCTCTATAAACACTCCAAACGTGAAAAAAAAACTCATCCATCTGTGTGTTTGGTTTCAGGAATAATGTGCCTAAAATAAGCAGTTTCAAAAAGTCCTCATTTTTGATGTCACAAACAAGAAAATTAGCATAGAACCACCTCTCACATGCAAGAGAGAGCTGCTGCTGGAGGACCGGTGACTCTACCGTGAGCCTCTCCTGGATATTGTAGCTTCTCAGCTTGTAGCAGCCTGAGTGAGAGTGGGATGGGCGTGGCCAGCTCCAGCTTGTTGTCTTAAAGTGACTGAAACGGCTCATTCTGGAAGGTACTGAAAGTGTCAAGAATAAAACTGTTAAAATTGCTTTGTTTGACAGGAATTTAGCACAAAGAACTTCATAAGCATATTTTGTATCGACCATGAAACTTTTACAAAAATATTCATAAAATGTCTCATTTATGGAAAATCGAACAAACCTTGAACTTTGCTTTTGTTTTAAGCATCCCCTTTTTCAGTAGTTCTTGCTTTGTTTCTACAGTTCTAATAGATTTTAGGTTTTAGACAATTTATTAAAACCAGACAAAGATATAAAATGAAGACTTTTTATAGCTCTGCTTGATCTGATTAAATCCCTCATTCATCTATTCTCTCATCAGATTCTCCACTATTTGTTGCTCTAAAACCAAAAGCTAAAACTCTAAAAAGATATATAAATTAAACAACCTGTGACAGAAACGCAGGTAGCTCTGTAAACGTGAAATACCGAGGAGACAAACCATGGGGTTTTAATTAAAATAACTTGCACTCTGATTTCATAACAAACAACATTGTCTACCTGAGTATAAGGAATAAAATTCTAAATAAGGGCAGTCCAACAGTAGCAAAACCCTCTAAACTCTTTTCTGGTATTAGTTTATATCCTCCGACTTCCCGTTTAGCTCATTCCTCATCTCTTCCTCGTTTCCTTCCTAACGTTTTATTGTAAGGAGATGGCAGTGTTTCTGTCTCTGAATCCCGTTTCCAGATGTCAGGGGCAGGAGGGCTGCAGATGGTCTTCATTCCCCTCTGACAGCGACAGGGAACACAAGATTGAGAGAAAAGCAGAGAAAAGGAGCAAAAAAAAAAAAGATATATGGAGCAGAAGGAAAGAGAGCAAAAGATTGATAAAATGCCTCAAAAGGAGCTCTACTGTCATAGCACATTTGCTCAAGGGGACAATATGTCTTCCCATCAGCACTAAAAGTGGCATTTTATTTAATTGCTTTGTTTTGTTCCAGCAGTTTGACCTTCCACACACCGCACAAGGGCATCTGTTACCGCTGTTTTACAGGACATTTGAATTCTGTTGCATGTCAATAAGCGGGGATAGCTCTGCCAGAACTACTCATTCATGCTTCAAATCGGAGTAATTGTGCAGGTAAGGAGGCAGACGTCACCATTCAGATGATATAGCCTGTAAAATAATGATAATTCCCATTTAAATTAGTCTCTTTAAAGAGAAATGTGCTTGAGCACAAAGATCACAAAATATAATGAATACATTTCTACAAAGAACATTCTTTGATGTGAATATTGGTGCCTGGAGAGGTAGAAGAGAAGGAGGAGGGACGGGGAACATTGGATTGGGGAAAAGAGAGAAGAAAATGAAGAATATAAAGATGAATTGAAGGTTAATGAGGAGTCTGACGCTCCCCGGGGAACTTTTCCTTAGCTCCAGACACATACAAATGCACACAGACATCTTAACAGCACTGTAAACCCCAGTCAAAGTAGTTAACCTGTAGTTTAGCTTATCAGTTAGCCAATAACACACAGACGGCCTAATTGAAACCCATAGACACTCACAGGACAATGGGCACTTTTGTGGCTATCAGAACAGGTCTAAAGAAACATAAAAACAGCACCATACTGGTAATCTGTGACAGAAAATCAACCATTAGAGTGAAGTAACTATAAAATCCTGGTGTTTATATGAAAATTATAAAATAATACTGTCAGTTTGGATGGTAATTACTTGAAATTGATGTTTTTAATACTAAAATTAAGCACAAAAACATGCAATAAAATCTCACATGCAAAAAAAATCACGTTGACACACAAGAGCTCACAAAGTTGAGGTAGAGCTAAAAATAAAACTTGTATGTGTTTGTTGAATTTTTCTAAATGTTGGAAGATAATTTTCAGATTTTTTCTACTTGAAGACAAACCAGTAATGCTCGGTGTCACGGTCTGTGTCTGCATCTCCCCTCATGTGTCTCCTTGTGTCCTCCATTCGTTCTCTAGGTGCTCCTTTTGTGTCCTAGCACCCTCATGTGTCATGTCTGCATCTTCCTCATGTGTCTTCTGGTTTTCCCCATTTGCCCCTAGATCTCCAGCCCTCTAGGTTTCTCAGGTCATTTCCTTTAGTTACAGCCTTTCATGATTAGCATGTTTTTTCCCATCAGTGTTTATTATTTTTCTCCCCCCTCCCTTTGAATTGTAGTTATGTTTCCTGCTCTTTTGTATTAGGTTTTATTCTTGGGTCAATTTAGTTTCTCCCCTGATTGGTCATTGCCTTCACCTGGTCCTCCTCCCACACCCCACACACCTGCAGCTCATCTCCCTCTCATCCTCCCTGTGTATTTAAGCCCTGTCTTGTCTCAGTGTCTTGTTGGCCCATTGTTTGTATTCTGTCAGTCTCTCGTTCCTAGCGCTAGTGTTTCTTGGTTCTTCTCGTGGTTTCTAGTGTTTTTGATCTCTAGTTTATATTTTTGGACATTTTGGATTTATGTTGTTTTGGACTCATCCTGCAAATAAAAGGATTTTCTTATATATCATCTCCTGCCTCTTGGCATCCTGGGTTCTGCATTTTGGGTCCTACCGTCCCGTACCATGACAGACGTATTTCAAAGAAACAAGAATCATTAGTTTGACAACAAGTGAAACAAATATTCACATTTAAACAAGTCACAGAAAAAATGGAAGTTGTATTCTCTAAAAAAATGGAAAGCTAAATTTACATAACCAAGTTATCTCTGGTTCCACTTTGTTTTAACTTAGCAACATATACCAATGTATATTACTCTTTATGTATCTTCATGAAGAGGTAGAAAAATACTTCATTTTCTTTACTTAGCCTGAGTAAAAGCACAGTTAAAGAGGTTTAAAAAAATTATTTACGAGCCTAAGTAAAAATGTAAGTATTCAAGAATGTTTTGACCTAAGTAAAAGTACTAAAGTCTGCATTTTCAAATACATTTAAAAGTAAACTAATAAAAGTATTCAACTCACATTTAAATATGCATTGGTTGACTGGTCAGACTGGGGCAGGAGGGGGCAAAACGGAAATTAAAGTACTTGCTTACTTCAGTCCGGCGTGGACAAAAGAGTATGCAGCTGGTCACTGTCGGACCGGGGTGGGGTGAGGGTCAGACAAAATACAAATTAAAGTATTTCTACTTTTGAAATACCGAGAATGCCATGGAGTAGGGAGTAAAGATAATTCCTTTAAAATGTAGTGGAGTAAAAGTAAAAAGTAGGCCTCAAGAAAATTACTTAAGCAAAGTACAGATACAGAAAATGTGTATTTAAGCACAATAATGAAGTACTTTGTTACATTCCATCAATGTGTTTAAGCAACTAGGTTTGGTGGAACAAGTTGACATAAGTTTATTAAGTTAATTCAACATTTTATTTCTTACAGTGCATCTAAGTGAGGCGTTGATGTTCTTAGTTACAAAACTCTCAGTGGACAGTTGGGCTTTCACAACAAGCCAGCAGACAAAAAAAATAAATAAAAGATTTATGAATATTTTAAAATTGCTTCACTTGGATCCCGCAGCTTGAAGCGTGTTTGAGATAACGAGCCGGAATGAGAACAACCAACATGAGGACAAGGTGTCAGACAGGAACATAAAAAAAAACGAACAGATCTGAGTTGGATGTCTGCTGGTCTGCATCTCCCTGCATAGGATGACATGCTGTTTGAAATCATTCAAGGGGATGGAGCGCACTGTGGTGACAAGATGTGACGCTGACAAGCCGCTGAAAAGGGAAGTGGATTTGGAAGACGAGCAATCAAATGACCAAGAAGTAGAAGAAAGGCACGTAAAGAGGTTTAGTGGTGAGACAGAGAGCGTGCTGGAGAGCTGAAAGGATGAAGAGCTTGTAAGATGAAAAGTAAGGTCAGTGTAATTCTTTAGAGGGATTAGTACTATCTTCCTCAGGGTGTTGGGCATTAACACACAGCTCTGTGAACACACACGCACGCACGCTAAAACACACAGACCTTCAGAATAAGCTTGTGCACACTCATATGTGGGATTTATCCTGATCCAGTCGTAATCACACCACATCTGATGCTCTGTGCATGACTTGTGGCAGCGTGGATGCTGAACGAATGTGTGTGTGTGTGTGTGTGTGTGTGTGTGTGTGTGTGTGTGTGTGTGTGTGTGTGTGTGTGTGTGTGTGTGTGTGTGTGTGTGTACATGCATCCTCATATTAGACAAAAGCATCAATTCTGAAGGAATGGAACATTTAGGGAAAAAATGCTTTGAGGCGAAGACTACCAGAGATGAAGAGATTAAGAAGAAAGGCACCAGATTTAGGAAGATAAGAACCTGGTTTCCAGGCTGCTCTTTACCGCTTGCTTTTTTAGTTTTGCCATTTTTATGTATAATTGAAGAATTCCTGGTGGCTTCGTAGTTTTTTCTGTGGTAAAGTCACAGAAAAACTGCCCAAAGACGCCAACATTTTTTTACTTGACTCCACTATATGACACATAAATGTTTACATATCTTACAATAAAATGTTGTTTTTGAAAGAAAAGCATTAAAAACAGGTTGTTAAAAGAGTAAGTCAGAAAATGAAGCATGACGCCGATGGTTCAGTCAGGCGCTTTATAATCACCGTTTCAGTCACAGCAGCTTCAGTTTGTAAAATCCAATTTTCTCTAAGGTGTTAAGCACAGCTTTTATACATTAACACTGTCATTATGCCGGCGCCAGCACCTTTTTCTCCTCCTCTAGCTCTGATTTTAGTGATTTAACAAAATTGATTTTTTTTTTCATGTCTCACTGTGGCTCGCAAACGTTTTTTTCTAAAGCTTTTGGTTTTAAAAATCAATTCCTCGATGTGTCTCTTGCTGAAATCATGATAAGTAGGATGAACTGCAATCTTACCTAATGGGAGGATTCTTGACGGAGGAGTAAAAAGATGTAAAATAGATAAACTTCTGCTCACTTAACTGCCAGCACATTTTACTGTCTACAGCCAGAAACACAAAGAATGATTGCAGATTAGATGTTGGTTCTAATTCATTTTTGCAAAGATGTTGCACGAATGTTTCCTGTTTTTTTTGCATCAGCAGACGTTTAATGAAAAAGCACCACTCTGGTCCTCTATGGCGCATTAACATGTGGCTCCTGTTACTGCAAACATTTTAGCAATGGCAGAGAAATAGCCAAAGACTAAATTAAAGACAGGGAAAAACCCAGGAACTTCCATAAAATATGCACAACTGCAGGCACTCGTATCTGCAGAATCAGATCTCGGTGCACACACACGTGCGAGGCTCCTACTGTAACTAGCATGAAATGTGCTGATGTGCTGGAACTGCGACAGAAGTACCACAAACAGGAAATTCTGTGAGATTTCCCACAGATCTGGGTCTTTAATGTGGTGAGGGGCTGGTAGCTCACGCTCAACCTCAATCGTGTAAACATAAAGTGGTGTGTTGTTTAAGTAGTGGAACACAGCCTCCACCTCAGACTCTTTCTAGTTATTTTCAGAGAGAGCATCTCTGTTATGTGAACATTAAGCAATTATTTAAAGAACAGAGCCGTGTTCAGGACTTTTAAAATGGGGTGGCCCATGTGGGGCACTTGTTTATGCATGGGTGGCACCAATGGTTATGCTTATTTATTTATTTACTTTCTAGTGAATTTTGGAGTTTCACATTGCACAATCACCATTTTTTTTTCTATTCATCTTCTAGTTTTGTGGTGGTTAGCAAGTCACTTCTTGTTGCATTATTGCCACCAACTGGAGTTGAGTGGGACTCTAAATACTATTTATGTGAATATGAAACAATAATAAATAATAATACAGAAATGTTCTGTAGGCCTGGGCTAGAAGACAATGTTAAAGGTGCGTGCTACCACACACTATTTTTGGAGTTTGCAACCCAAGCCTTTTGTCGACAACGTAAAGTCAATTTAAACTGGAACTTTAGTAGGCGATGCACCTGGGGTGGCCAATCAGATGCTAAGGGTGGCATGTGCTACCCCAGGCCACTCCCTGGACACGCCCCTGTTAAAGAAGCAGTGTATAACAATTCTACAGTTTTCACTAAACAGTCTAGTGTTGATGTTGGAAGGAAAGTTACATTAAAACAGATTTCCTTCTCAGCTGGCTGGGAGGTTTCAGGTTTTCCCCTAAAAAAATAGTAATAATAATAATGAAGAGGGACATAAACCCTCTTTACATTTGTGTGCTCGTGAGATTACCGCGTCTGTGCTAAGATAATGCAGCGGCATTGGCATTTGTACTTCGTCGCCAGCAGGCAAATGCGTCAGAGTTGTTTATATAACTGAAACCGGTAAACATTAGCGACCCAGAAGATATTTCTTGTACCCCCAAGAAGCCACGGCATCTTTTTGTTTTATTCTTTCAGGTGAAGCAGGCTTAAGGCTAACGTTGAGCTAACAATGCTAATAGTAATTTAGAAGCAAATAGCCAGCTCTAAAAATATCTCAAGATACTTTTTCTATTAAACATTTTACTTCCTGTTATGAGTCATTCAGAACTATAACAGCAAGACGCCAAACAACCACACATCCTCAAATGCCTGGGGCATATTACCGTAGTAAGTGCAGTAAGTGCTCCCTACCATAAAACACTCAAGAGTGCTAGCACCATGTATAAAAATGTATTTATCTACTTAGCAACTTATTGTCTATGCTAATCCAGAAATGGCAACAGCCATGAAACTCACTGAAAAGCCTTTAGATAGCAACTGCTTGTTTAGAAAAATGGGCAGCAGTAACCACATTTGACCACAGGATGTCAGTAATACTCAGGGTACGAATTACACACGGGCTTCCAGGGGAGCCCAGTGAGACGGGGGGGACATTGGTCCCCGAAATTACTTGAAACAGCACTGAGTGGGACTGAGATTTGAAAGTGATCTGAATTGTATCAAATGTTTAAATATTATTAAGTTTTGCTTTATAAAGGTAAAAATGCATAATGGGATAAATCTACCTACATTTTCCTTTTCAAACACTTTGTTTTGTTTTCTTGTTTTTTATTTGAATATTTTTCTGTCTTGTCAGTCTCTGGTCTTCCTGCATCTCCTCTCAATCCCACAGAAAAACTGCTGCCTGGCTTCCTATGTTTTCACTTTGGAACTTATCAGTTCAAAGAGATCTACCGACCGAAAAAAGTTGCGAAGTACACGCCGGCCGCACCAGTGAGGTGAAGTCACCGGAGCACAAGACAGGTGATGTGCTCTGCTCTGCAGCTGCGAAGCGCATCAGGCACAAATGAGAGACAGAAAGAACCAGAGGATGTCCGCCAACATAAACAATTGTGTGTTACCCCTTCTTTCCACCGGAGCCGTCAGCAGCACGTTACTGTAGCAGCACGTCATAGCTGCTGATAGGAACCGCTGTGGTCAACAGAACCTTTTTCACCGGAGCCGTCAGCAGCTCGAGTCGGCCATGTCTCAGGAGCAGCATGTCGGGGCCTTTACGCGCTGGTTCTATTTTCTACGCGCGACGCCTCTGAAACGGGTCAAGTTCGACATTTTTGGGGAAGGAAAGACAGGAAGTCGGACGCGAAAACGGAGAGAAGCTCCCGAGATTTTCAGAAGAAAGTAACGTACTGCCTTCCGGTTGCTTTACTTAAAAAAAAATGTTACTAACTGTGCGTCCCCGTGAGAAGTTATCACCTAGCTAGCAGTCTCCTTTGTTTTTCAGGTCCGTATTGGCGATTATAAAACGGACAGAACATAAAACACAAACCTTTTGGAGCCATGTTGTAGTTTTCTCCTGCTTGTTGTTGTGTTTACTGACGAAGTCACTCGTGTGACTTTGTGCTCGGTCGGTGACAGCTGCTCCCCTGCTGCTTCGCGTCTCTGGTGGGAAGGGCCAAGCAGCAGCTTACGCGAGCAAGACGTGCTGCTGCAGTAACGTGCTGCTGACGGCTCCCGTGGAAAGAAGGGGTTAGTTTTTGTATTTTTTGGGAAGGGGACATTTTGAGAATGTTACTGTGGCCGTGAACAGGACACAGCTGCCTAGAGCGCACCGATCAGCGCCATGCTGCTCTCCATCCTCTTCGCTCAAAAGAATCCCATCAATAATGCAATATAAGTAGAACCAGGATCTTTTTACGGGCTCCCCCTGGGTGTGTAAGCTCAGGGCTTCCAGGGGAGCTCGTTACCTTTTCGGCTGAGCCTAGCTCCCCTGATCTCTCCTGTGATTTGAACCCTGGTCGTACTTTATCCTCACATGTTACACCTTTAAGATCTAAGTTATTTTCTCCTTTTTGCAGTAGCACCAGCTAAAAGGTGAAATACCCTTCCTCTGCAGACAAATCACCTTGGCTTTTGACACCGCATCAGTGTTGTTTTTACCCATGATTAAGACAGTTTTTGCCTTTTCTTTTCTGTTATCAACTTCATTTTGTACAAATCTCG